>NC_071302.1:6890213-7201880 GCF_027563975.2 Plodia interpunctella | reverse complement strand
TACCTAATAATCCTGAACATTATGCAACTAATCCAGCTGGATCCCATTCCGAAGTCCACATTTGAAATTAGGGATTCCTACAAGACGAATTACGGAAGCATAGCCCAGCGCCCTTCAGGCATTATGCTAAGGCACGTACGGGGATATTTCCACGTCTACCCCTCATCTTGGGCCAACCCCAAAATATAATATATACAGCAAACTTTACATATATTTGTCCCGTAAATCCTTGTAATATATCGCTTTATTTTTGTCTGCTTCTAAATTTATTTAGGACGTAGGTATTTAATGAATGTTAATGGTATCTTGCAGTTCGCAATTGTAACGCGGGAAATTTGTGTTGTATGCTGTTCTCGGCGTTATGCTGCGAAATATTCATCTCAAAGGTTATTTAAATTAAGGCTTAT
The DNA here is from genome assembly GCF_027563975.2 of Plodia interpunctella. NCBI lineage: Eukaryota > Metazoa > Arthropoda > Insecta > Lepidoptera > Pyralidae > Plodia > Plodia interpunctella. Next base: position 7,201,473 of record NC_071302.1, on the reverse strand, counting down.
TTAAATTAGGAGCGTAAAGATAATTCTATTCTGCCGTGGTGTTTGCGAACTATTTCATACTTATTTTGAAGTAATTCGATTTCCTTTAGTAAGGCTGGACTAGGTATCTAAATTTTTTTTTTGCTCTCTCGTGAGCTAATCAAATTTAATATGGAAAGCATTCGATTGCACTGATCATTTCCTTTTTTTTTACAAAAAATCATTTTGGATATTTTATTTTATCGACGGTAAAAAAACACCCTCTTTGTACTAATCAAACATTATAGATACTAAAGTTCTTAAAAATGAAATATTAATTCATAATCATAACATATATTTTATTCTAATCATCTAGTCATGTAGTCAAATATCTTATGCAGTAGGGTAGCAATACATGGGTACCTTCGACTAAGCGATTTGAGTAATTTTACGGGCATATTATCATTTTACGAGTTGTCAACGAGCGTAATAAAAGTGGACAGAAACATCACTGTAGTACAGTCCATTACATTACGTGAATGAATGTAACATGATTCTAATTACGAATTACGTTTGAAAATTTCATTATAAAAATTAAGCGGTTATTTTTTTAGACTTACCAGCCATGTATTATTAATTATATAAATTAAGAAAAACACATTGTACGAAAAATTTCATCCACTTTGAAACGAATTTAAATTTAATTTAGCTTCATTCAAATAAAAAGACAAAAACGAAAACTCTGAACTAAGAATATGTTTTCTTTTTTTTAATATAAATTTTAATAGACTAAGATTAATTTTTTAATTCTGTCTCTAAATAAATAATGGAATAGGTGGTGAAAATTAAAGTGGGAACACCACCTAAAATTGGATATACAGTACACATTCATAGTAAGACTAAACTTACAGCATTTTATATGAAAATTCCATGGAAAAATATGAAATACTGCGATCTCCAAAGACGGATAGCGGCGATTCGTAACGTGAAAATGGCTGGGCTTACCCGTATTTGACATCATGGATAAATTGATATTTATACCTCGAAGGGCCAAGCCCGACCTAGGGATTCCCTTTATTACAGTATCGCTAAAGGCAACTGGTTCCTGTCCTGCAGGACGTTAATATGAAATATCTACTCTGTCTAACTTCAAAATGTCGAAGGTAAATTTATTGGTCGGAAAACGGATGTAGGGAAGCCGTTATTATCCTTTTTATTGGTATAATATTTAATTTTGTACCTTTATCTGGCCGGTAGTGGGAGCTGGTTCATAGAAATGGTGGAATTATTTTTTTAAGGCAGTTTGAGATTTTTGTAAGTGAAATAGTTATGTGGAAATTTTACAAAAATCTCTTATTTTTTGTTGCTCTAAATTCAGGAAGAAATAAATCTAAACCCTCTCGTGGATATCAGGGGATTAAAGAGAGCTTATCGGCAATAACACCATCCTCAAGGAGGGTTGACATCAGACAGGCGAATCTTCAAAACTTTAAATTTTATTTTTTACGCTGTACTCCGGGCTCCGAGGTGTCACAGTCCCGAATGCTACCAGGACCACATGAAGATGAGAGATTTAGCTCCACAAATACATGAAAGTAGATACCTACAAGAGAATTAGCGTCGGCATTTCGTGCGTCTAAATTGCTTGACTTATTTATGCCACCGCTGTCCTAGGATAAGATCGACCTCTGTTTAATGTGTAAATCAGGAGAATGCAACTTCAGAATTACTGTGAGACAAAACTGCTGACAAAATGTTCATACAGCTTTGTTTTGCGATAATGTTCAGAAGACTACGTCCAGTTCTTACGAACCAAAGCTTCGGATATGGTTAAACTTTAGATATAGATGATCTGTATTTACAGAAGAATTATCTAGGTACCTATATACATGAGCACAAAGGCGGACTTTCTTCCAAACAAACTTTTACTTATAAAAACAATCTAAAAATAGTTATGTAAATTGCTCCTGTTTGTGGTTTTTTAGAACTAAAATTTAAGTAATGTCGAGCAGCTCTTCAAGTTTGACTCAGAGAACAAACTAGTATATATTTTTGCGCTGTCCTCCTGACCTTATAAATTTGTCAAATTTACATTTAACCATAACTGAATGCAGTTCCAATTTTTGGCCACGAGCAAGAACATTAATAAATTGTGATCGGCTGCAAGTTTCAGGCGGGTCAGAGGTGCTCAGGGCGCGGGCGGCAGCAATTATCGGAAACCAGGATGTATAGACGATGGAATGGATATGTTTTGAAGAATTGACGGCAAGAAATGGAGAGACCATTGGTAAATAATAAATCCCTTTCTGGGATAAGTCCGCCTTTGTTATTTTATTCCTTTTTCTATATGTGTTTTCTTCGTCCAATAAAGAGTTTACAAACAAACAATAAACTGTTATCATCCAGCAACTTATGTATGGAATATGTTTTGATTAATTGAAAAAATAATTAACTAGCGATACTGCGACATTAAAATTTTATATAGGTATCCGTCTGAGAAAGGAACCAGGCAAATGCTCAGATGAGAAATAGAAGAAGAAAAAGAAGATTGGTGGTATACATATATATATATATGGTCTTCTTCTTTTTCTCTCGCCTTTGTAGCGTTGAAAAATGCGAAAATTTCATTTTTTATTTTTCGTAAAATTCAATCTTACGAATACTTGCGGAAGAAACAAAATGTTACGTCTAAAATTCTCTTATACTTAATTCCATTATTCAAGAAAAAAAGAAAGATATTTGCAAAAGACATGAACATATACTGATTGGTGTCAAAATAAAAAATATATAAACGACGATTGTAATTAAATTTAAGTAAATTACAGACGATTTACTGAAAAAATTAAAACAAAACTCATCTAATCGCTTTTTTGCGCTGACAACTTGTTATTTACACTGAGCATATTTGCAACATGTAATTTTTCCTTTAGATGCCATTGAAGCTATCTTTTTTGACAGTATAAACATAACTTACTATGATCACTGAGCCCTAACAATAAGAATAAGAAATTAAGTTGTCGTGAGCCACATCCAGCAAATCTTACCCTCGTTCAGTAGCGTCACCCGCACACAGTAGATAAAGTAAAGGCCCGGGGCGGTGTCACCCCCCTGATTTATACCCCAGCCCTTATCCAAGATTACGATGACCGCCATCCACTTGCTTAGTTTAATAGTCGTATACATGATACGTATTTAGTCGCTATACTGCTAAACAGTGGCTATCGGGGAATTATTGGCCCTATGAGTTATGGCCAGTTCGTATTTGAGACCATATAGTTGACTAATAGGAATATAATTTACTTTTATTTTATGTTTTGAAAAAAAAAAAAACAATTATAATTTTTTTATACATGAAATTGTGTGTTTTCTTGTAATACATATACCATGTGGGTTTTTTGCTAAATTCATAAAACCGTATTGAGAAAATTTTAAAATAATAAAATCATGTTCAGTTTTAATTGGATTGAAGAATTAAACGTTTCATAGATTAGTAGCTATAGTAACCGCAGTGCAGTGGTTTTGTTTCAATAAATTTTTTTTCGTATTATTAATCTACAAGAGATTTTCAAATCTACCAAACCTGTAAATACACCAAATTTAAAACAAAGTCTGAGATATAATTTAAAATAATGAGCCTTGCCGTTTTCCCAACTTTCCTCGGCGAAAACAAGAGTTGTATGTTTGAATTTGATTATAAAGATCCGCTGAATTTACCGCCGTGGGTTTGAAAGGGTGTGTATTTATTAAAATGCTAATTCGGCTCCTCCACCGCGGCTTTAGATACTCGCTATCGGGCCCCGCACGCTTTGTATACGGCCTGCAGATTTATACCATACGGTGGACACTTACTATTGTGTTGTTCGCTAGGGAGTTCTGTTCGAGTGGATGTCGAGTTTGCGATGAACATTTATTTTCTTACTTGAGAATGGCTGCAGCTACGATAGTTACCATACTGTCTTTCTTGCTTTTGGAATGTGTTGTTGCTAACGCTGGCGTCAGATTTTCTACCTATCGCCATCTAGTGACTGTACGGTGAGCCAAGCTAGCTTTTATTTTCTTCTGATTTTTTTACGAAAATATAATCAATGAAAAAATAAAGATAAACTCAGGATGAGTACTCATAATAATTATCACGCTTGGTAGTATCTATAACTATCTATACCTATAGTCAGAACAAAAATTATATAATTCAAACTTAACCAAAAAAAATATAATTCAAAGTCGCGTAATAGACGTAATGTTAGTATCATCATAATGTTAGTAGTACTAACATCGCCGTGTTATTGCTGTAAGAGTTATGATACATCAAAATAAAAATTGTCACAATCGTTTACGTTATTTAATTGCATTGGTTCCAAACTCGATCGATAACATCGATAAACTATAGTAGGAGCCTATGATACATAGCTGAGCGAGCTAGGTAATCTCACATGGCGGTACCGAAACGCAAATTCAATCATGGTAGATTAGAGGGCCCTTAATATTTTAATGCTGACCACCGGCCGCTAACCGGGAATCGATCCGCTCGCCCTTCACAATAATATATGATATGCACCAGTTGGATCATAAGATTCGTCCCTGTATCATTTGTATCATCCGTATCCCATGGAAAATGTGAAGAAACTTTTACGAACAGCGTACAATGTAATAAAATATGCATACGCATTTTATGATTGAGTAGGCAGGTATTATCATCTACTTTAAGAGTGAGGCTCTAGTCAGTGGAATTACTTCTATTGTTCTCTCTCTATAAATAATTGATTCATTTCTTAATGCACGACGTCAACCTTTTCTTTTATTTACCTGATGTAATTGACTTGGTCATACTTCCACCTTTCCTACTATCATACTTATATCGAAAGAAAGCATCGTATCGTAAATAATTATTATCAAGCAGATTCTTCATCAGTATTAGATAACTAAAAAATATTATAAGCAAGAGTATATTTTCCACATTTACATACACTATACTTAAAACACTACCGATATGTTTTTTTTTTAATTTGTGATTGTTCAGTATAAATCATAATATTAGAGTTATTTTATTCCAAAAATATTCGATTGACCCCACTGGGGCTAACTCAGGGGGTCAAAGAGAGCCCACAAAATATACATTTCGCAAGCGTATATCTCATCCGCGCTAATTGGGGTCGCTTAATAAGGCTTACCGACGTAAGTACGTTATTTATTTCCTTCTTCACTAAGAATAATGTGTTGTATACACCAATGGAAGGTAAGCTTGCCTACATTTTTGTGCGGGTCATATCGATTTGGCCTTTGCATTAGACGTTGAAGTGTTATTTTCGGTTGGAAAATTATGAGTAAAACAAAATTTAAAAAATTATCAAACTTGGTTCATATGGTTCGTTAAATAACATGGTGTATTTAAAACTATATGTGCAATAACAATATAGGTCACTACATACCTAGTCGAAAGTCGCTTCCCGCTGTCTATCTGTAGCTCTGCTTAGATCTTTAAAACTACGCAAACGGATTTTGATGCGGATTTTTTAAATACATAGATTGATTCAAGAGGATAGATTAGGTGTATAACTTTTTACGGTTTTACCCAATCGAAACCGGAACGGGCCGCTAGTAATAAGACGGTTAAGCAAATTGTCAATTATGTGCCTAAATTTGAGTTGGTGGTAGCTTGAGTAGATAGTTGAGGTGGTGGCTTGAGTAGATAGCTTTAACTATTAGTTCTTATCACGTTATTTGGTACTTTTGACTCAAAAACTTGCGCAGTATTGGAGAAAAGTATTATTAGTTACTCATAGTTATCTAAAACAATAAATCTGAAGCACTCATGGACGAGAAATAATAAAAACTACAAAAATAAGCGATAAATCGAGAACGCTACATTTGTCATCGCAGTTATTGTTTATCGTGGAGGTGTTTTATCGACAAACTTTTGTAAAAACGACGAAAATAGTTTAAATGACGAGAAAGTGAAATTGAACGGTAAACATTTGATAAGAAAATACCAATGTGTAGTTACAGTAGTAGTATATTAATAGTGAAAAATTAAAAAAAAGCTGTTTTAACAGACCATAGGTGTTGTTTGCCACTGCTCGGCAAAGGCTAAGTTTTTATTTTAGGGTAGGTTTGAGTCAATGTTGAAAAGATTTTACAACTTTTCGAATTTGAAAGAAACGAGTGAAAGAAAAAATATGTAGACATTTTGTCGTTCACTCTCTCTATTTCTACAAGTTTTTTCACTTAGTTGCTTTTCTACTAATTGATAAGTAAAGGAGAATATTGGAGAATATTATAAAAACTAATACTAAAAATATCATAATACGACCATTGGAGTAATTTTCTCACCAATACTATTAACAATTGAAACAATACAGTTTCAAAAATCCATGTTTTTTATGAGTGAGGAATTCTCTATTACTCCAAAAATATCATATTTCCTAAAATCCCTTACATAAATGCAATCCCTTACATGTAACATATAGGATTGAAAGCCTGTCCAAATCAGCTTAATATAGTGTTAGTCATAGCGGCTCCTATTAAAAGTTCCTTATAAGGGATAGCTGGTGTGAAATTTAACACAGCATATGTTTCTGGTTTCGCACCGGTGTCGAAACTAAATAGTTTAACACGCACAGAAAATACCCCACCATATAAGCGACTTCGTCCCCATTTCATAAACTACTAAACTACATTGAGAAAGCCATAATTTGCAATCATTAATTCAAGTACATAATACACTAATGAATAAGTTATGTTTGACATCTTTTTGACAATAAAATGTAGGTCAAAATAATAAATTTATTATTCTTAAAATCATATCCATAGTTTCCTACATTACATAAATAGCAAGTTTCACTTTTAAGCTAAAAACTTTCAAATTGTATCAGAACAACAAAAATCACTTTGCCCAAGTCCGGGGTGTAGGTAATTAAAAATCCCGCCAACTCGTACGGGCTACCGAACACGCGATGCGCCTGCGCACCTCAATTTCTAGATTGAACGATTAAACAAGTAATTAAGTATCGATGCGTTCCGTCGTGGCGACTCTCAAATTTGCATCGTAAACGAAGTTTAACTTTAGTTTTTGTTTTGGACATCTTTAGTCAAAGAGCTCACAGCTAAAAATAAGTTTTCATATATTTTTTTATTGTCAGCTATTGCTAACACTCAGGTGTATTAACAATTTGTCCGTACAAAAAGTGCCAGTTCATAAATTGCGTTAAAAAGTTTCATAATCGATTTGTTTCCGGAAACAAAAAATAACTTTTGGCGGTTGTGAGTATAATAATAATTTGAACTGTTGCCTGCAGCATCATGGGAATATCGGGTTAAAAGTGTCTTATTTTTAATCATTTTTCTACCCACGCTGCTTGCCAAATTTCGGCTGTTCAGTCGTTAAAGCGTGATTAAGTTGAAAACATTCAGATGTACAACATTTATATTTTTTTTTATTATACAATTTTTTAATTCAAACACTTTATTTATATTTGCCTCTTCGACTAATATTGAGATGCAGCTTCGCGTGCATGCCCTGAGGAACTCTCAAGTTGGCTATTTTATTGCATCGGTATACTTAATTCTTAAGACAAGGCAGTAAGGTTGAGTATTGTAAGAAGTTGGGTTTAAGAGGTAGTGGTGCGGCAATGATGGACTTTTTAATTGTGTTGTTAATGTCAATGTTAAGGCGTATAGAGATCGCTTGCTGTGATTGTGTGCGGTCGATGGCGTGAAGTTCAACTTGATGTAGATTTATGTCTCTGTAATGTATTACTACCGAAATTGACTATTTCTACTATTTAGTAGAAAGTTCAGTCATTTCTGCTGTTCTTTATTTCAACATCCCTGTGATACCCGTATACAACAATGACTTATCTTTTAATATACACTACAATACTATAATTTATTGATTTCTTTTCTGCTTGCAAATTTAGCAAAAATATCACCTAAATTAAAAATATTATATTATTACTTGACGTTACAGATGATATATAAAAGGGCAATCTGGGCTCAGACGCCCGATGGAAGAAACCGGGAAATTGCTCAGATGTAAGAGCAAGAGAGATTACAAAAAACTTTAACACAACGTAAGTGTTACACAGATGTAATTTGGATTCAATCAATAATACAACCTCACGAGTGTGTACTCGTATGGTACACACTCGTATGGTTCGAAGAACATAGTGTTATGTTCTGAGCTCAGATTATTACTGAGTATTTAATCAGTAAGAGTAATTGACTAGGAAAAACTTCGTCATTCTGTTTCATTGTAACATCTTGTTCGTATTTGTACTACCATATAAAACATAGAACTAACGTGACCTCTGTCTTTAAGTGAATATAAAATGAATAAGGTTAATACGAAAAACAAATAACAAAAAATAGTAATGTAATAAAAAAATAATAAACCACTTTTCTTTTTGTCCTTATGAAAGTTAATAAAGTCACCTCAAACTATATTATTATTAATCTACGAGTCTTGGTGACCAATAAAAGTGTCGTATTTGTAAACTTATGATATAAAATTACTATTTTGAAATAAACCAGTAAAAACAAACAAATTATGCAACATTAAATTTTAAAAAAATATTCTAGAATCAAATTTTAATCTTAATTAATTCATTCACCGACGACCTCGGTGGCGCAGTGGTAAGATTCTTGCCACTGAACCGAGAGGTCCCGGGTTCGATCCCCGGTCGGGTCATGATGTAAAACGATCTTTTTCTGATTGGCCTGGGTCTTGGATGTTTATCTATATATGTATTTATTATAAAATATAGTATCGTTGAGTTAGTATCCCATAACACAAGTCTCGAACTTACTTTGGGGCTAGCTCAATCTGTGTGATTGTCCTAATATATTTATTTATTTATTTATTTATCATAATTTAAAGGGAACATATCAATTCCCCATTCCTTCTCACGCAGTACCTACGTCTACTTAATGAACCACAAATAACTTTCTCTGATAAATTATTGCTAAACAATCCATGACTTTGCTCTGTGGAATTTTCGCAATTATTCTGTTTGGGCATCGAAGAGTCTCGCCTTCCTTCGTAATATATCTTTGCCATAGAAACAATTGCAAACTAGAAGGCGATCTGTCATGTTCATACATAGGCTGCTATATAAATATCTGGAATTAAATAAACAAACTGTAATTGAATATTAAAAATGGTTTTATTGCTTTTCAAAATATTCGCCGTGATGATCGATGAACTTTTGCATTCGGTGTTCACAGCCTTTTTTCAATTAGAAGGCGGTATCTCCAAAACATGATTTTTGAATGCCTCAACGGCTTCTTCTTGGGTTGAAAATCGATGACCAATATTCTTCACGGTTGGAAATAAAAAGAAGTCGATCGCTATATGGCGGATGACCCGTTATGGTTGTAAGATATTATCTCAAAATTGATGTGCTGGAGTTATTAAAATGTTTTGTATCCTCATAAACAGTTTTATGAAATAAAAATGTTTGAGCCTCCACTTAAATGATGCATACATTAACTTCCATGTAGTTGACATTCTGGTCATCGTATTTATACTCTTACGTATTCGTATCGAACTGAAAATAATCAAAACTTTTCTCATAAAAATCCAAAACAAAAATGCATTATTCATACTCGCCACTTCGCGTATCATCCACCAGTTTAAGTTGACCCGTCTTGTTGTCCGTCCTAAACAATTGTGTACTAAACATTTGTTGTATTATGGGTGTTTTCGGATCAACTTTAGCTGGTAAGTGAGGAGCGGACGTCGCATTTCGCATGGTATGGAACTGTCTGAAAATAAATAAATACTGTGTTCATGACACGAGAACGTTGTTGTTATCAGATACCTACCTATCGTGATATTTGACTTTGAATATCTTTCTTTCTTAATGTATTTTTACTTTATATATCGTTAAAATAATTTAGGCATGCAGCTTCACCCTGCCTGTGTCTTTCTCCTTACTCCTAACTACATAATGAATGCAAAATATCAGAATATTTGAAACGTGCGTAACAGACAGATAAAACATACGTATAAAAACTTGATTTTTTTTTCTGCTGATACTGAATTCCAGAGTGTTTAATTTCGTCCTAAATTCGCCATACTTTGCCAAATTAGGAACATTTATCTAGAATTACTTTTAAGGCAGGTAATATCAATAAATAATAAAAATTGTGCCCTGTAATGCCAGTAATGTATTGCCAATATTATTAATGGGGCAAACAGGACTGCTCATTTTAAAAGGCAATTAAAAAATACTTAAGCATGACTTTGTTTTTTTCCTCAAAATATACATCATTAAAGGGATATTTTTTGATACTACATAATGACCTATATATTAATATGTAGAATGAAGGGAAAAGTGGAAAGCTATTGCGAAAGGAGCTACTTTAGTACAGGGGACGGGCAGCGCAGAAGATCCAGATGCCAGCACCATCAGCACAAACACGATCAATCTCTAAGAAGAATAAACGCTGACTGATGTCGTAAAGGATGATAAGCATGCCAATGATAATATAACAGTTAGTGATATCGAAGATTACGAAGTGTGAGAAAAGAAAAATAAAGAAAAAGTAGAAAAGTGACGTTTGATCCCAATACTTTACGTATAAGAAAGCTACCGGCACTCGGATGAGAAAGAGATAGATAGAAACGTACGTAGAGATGGAGAAATACGTGTGTAATAATATAGTCAAAATATACTAATTTTGTTTTCATTTTTTAATGTTGTTATTTATTTTTTGGTGGCTTCAGGAAACTATTGAACTGCATCTGAATATAGGAACAACATTCGTCTTTCAACTGAATGAGTATCGAATGTTTATTTGTCAGTTTTTAATCGGAGCGGACTCTGTAAACATGTTTACGCTCCGTATTCTGGCTATATTTCTATTTTCTTGTCGAGGTATTTCCACTGCGATCTGGCGTGGAAGTCAGCGATAAATGACTTTTCTAGATATGCCATCCTAATTTTTGCAACTACGATTATTCCGTTTAACTATATATTCGTGTGTATAATAATAATCTCTAAATGGAGATGGTTGGATCAGCTTAAAAGGAGATTGTAGAAACGTTTACCACAGATCATTTATTCCTTCCAGTGTCGTTACTCAGCAGTAGGATGAAACAGATTTCCGAATTAAATGTATATAATAAATATGCATTTCCATATAACATTCTACCAAATTTCACCGAAATACGCATTTATATACACATATATTAACGCACTCACGCATGTCCGCAATATATCGGAACGTTCACAAATAAAGTTGGTAATACAAGCCACCAGCGAGTTGTTGTCGCCATGATCGAAATCAATATCGTTATGTGGCGGTACTGCCTTTCGAGGAAAGTAGTGCTACGTCCAGTATCTATACCTGTGTGCTGGCTACCACGCTATGTATTTCAGTCGTTTCTCTCTTCGAATATATTCGTTTTTGGTCGCTCTTTTCATGAGCTCGCTTGAATGTGGGCTGGTCTATTCATTCTGCGAGCGGCGACGGATCTTTATGGGGTTTTAACTTGGATTATATTTGCTTCAACTGAATTCGGATAAATAACGATACGATACATTCCCTCTCGGTATTTTCCATTTGTTAATACTTATTGTCCAAAGTAATGCCTTTTTATTGGGTTTTGTCATATGGGGATCAACGGAAAATATTGGTTAAACGGGGTCGTATTCTCATTTATAAATTATAGATAACATATGTACATAGTACGCTATTTAATAGACAAAAATAAAATAACTAGGTACCTAATATATCCAAAACAAGTCTAAGCAGTATTATTGTATTTAGAAAATTCCAAATTCTTTATCGCATTAACTTTGTCTTAGTGCACAGAAATATCTAAAATATAGAAAAAAGAAATTATTTAAAATATTCTAATATGATAGGGATAATGGATATTAAAATAAGTAAAAAAAATATAGGACGCTAAAAAAATTGAGAATGCCAGTTTATTCCTTCATAGTCACTTAAAAAGCTGCTTTTTTAATTGTAATGATACTTAACAGTAGTGCAAAATAATAGATACACGATGGGAGAACAAACGTAGGTACATTTAGTGTTGCGGTTACATTGAAGAGCCGCGGCCGGCGCGCACATTAAAGACCCATAAAGTTACCACAGTCGAAACACTTGGATTATTTGCTAAGTCATTGTCTATACAAACTTTATATTTTAAACTCCCACAGGCGCAGAGTCCTTAAGAGTAACTACTTTTTAAGACCTTTTCTGTTGGGACCGCTCCTGTGGGAATTTCAGAATTAAAATGTAGAAGGGAATTAAAGTCAACACCGAATTCCGAAAGTAATTCAGTAGAATACTCTCTTCTTTGAGCGTGATCCTCGGCCTTGACGTCCCAAAGCCCAGGGTCCATTTTATAAATTTTTGAAAATTCGGCGTCGTTTTATGGCTTATGCGACAATCCATACTAATATTCAAAAAATAAAAGATTTGAATTTTTGTTTGTAATCATTAAATTCAAAAACTAGTGGACCGATTTTGTGGGAATTTGGCATAGATACATGCAAAACCTACAGAAGTAACATAGGTTTACCCGAGCGAAACCTGGACGGGCTTCTAGTCATTTATCTCTTTAATCGCCTCGTACAGCAACCACCGTAGTTATAGGCGTATACTAATATGTCTCTCTAGTAAACTTCTATTAGCAAGTTACAAAAAATAAAATGGATAAAAAATGATACCTACCTTTCAAATTAATATACATTTTTCTATTATACAGCAATCTTTGACTTAAAATTCTCCAAACGCTTGTGCCGTTTCTATTACTCCTATAAGATGCCCCATAATTACTGTTCTTTAATATTTCCTTTTTACAGACATAGACCACTTACAGTTTTATTATATATATAGATTAAACCTATTATATATATAGATTAGCTTGGATATGCGAATTTCCCCAGAAATATATGAAAAAATATAATCTATAAAACAAAGAAAACAGTGCATGTACTAGTGCGCAAAATGGAACTTGACATCGCGTCGTTTCGTATTCCGTCCTTATTTTTGTTTCGTCATTTATTACAAATAGCTGAAGCTGCTTTATTAAGATTCTTTCTACATAATAATGTATTGTGCGATGCACCAGTTCCTACACTGGAATGTTTGTTTTTGATATAAGCTATGTATATTTATTTTGCCAGTAGTTTGTAACTTTTTGAGAAATCCTAATAATATTATAAATGCAAAAGTTTGTGAGGATGTACATATATACTTCTTTACGCAAAATACGACGTATTGTTATGAAATTTGGTACCCAGGTAGAATATAACCTGGAATAACACATATAATATTTTCTATCCCGAAATTTCCACGGAAGCGAAGCCCCGCAGCTACATAATTTAAAATTTGACGTGAAAAAGTGTTCGAAGGTTTTAATAACAAATGCTTTAACTTTGGATATTTTTGGTTTGTCGTAGCCGAAAATATTGCAGAATGGTTATTGAAAATTTTTAAAATATATATTTTTTTACATATCGTAATCAATAATTCACTAATAACTTCAATGAATATCTGATTATGTATCTAAATTTAGAACTTTACATGATTTATTGAAGACATCTGGATTCGATTTTCAATATCAACTCATAAATTATGCAGATGATGACGAACAGAAGTTCAATTTCCACAGGGTAGCTCCAAAGTCTAAAAAAAAAAGACTAGTGAAGTAACAGTAAACCGAAAATAGTAAAAGTCTGGTCATTCGCTCGATGAATTTTAAGTGTACAATAGTTACGACTTTTTTTAACCTGTGAATCTAAAAATAGGGGTGCATGACTTGATTATGAATGAAGACAAGTAATAAAATTGTTACAGCTGATCGTATACTAAAACCGTTATAGGTACGTCTTGTCAGTTGTTAAAAATAAATATGTATGCAATGTGGTCATAAAAGAGTTATCGGGTGATATCTATGTGTTATAAGCGATTCAAGTGGAACATACGATCGTAAATAGTGACTTAATAAGCTACTCAATAGCAAATTCTGTATGAAACTATGTGGTATCATAATTATTACACGTAAACGATCAGAATAACATAATACACTTTTTACTGATAGAGAATGTTAAAAGTAAAATAAATAAGCAGGCTTTTTTTTTTGTTGTGTGATGCCTTATATCTAACATGACGAGATAGGAATTGAAGATAAAACATACATATTGGAAAACAACTGAATTTAGTTGAATACGAAGTCTTATTTACACAAATTTTACATCTACATCTTCCTGTCTTTGTTCAAAATTGTACCTTTATCTTGTTTCTGGTGTAATTTATAGTGTTACTTACATTTTAGTAAGTATTTTTATCCATACATTACCAATCATATATTATAACATTTGAAGACCTCTGTGGACACCACGCCCGCCCGTTTTCTCGAGGTCTTGGTTTCGATTCCCAGCGCGAGCAAAAATTTGTACCTGTGATTACAAATATTTGTCTGCGATTCTGGGTGTGGCATGCCCGTTTCTGTTTGTGTTCATCGGACCCGCGATACAAGCTTACTGTGGGCCGTTGAGTGTTGTCCATATATTTTTATTTATATCGAATTATATCTTTCCATATTTTTAGATGAAGAAATGCTCTATAACTTTTATTTATAACTAAGAAAAACTCATTAGCCTGTGAATGAAAGAATAAACATTTTCTTTCATTCACAGGCTAATTCCCTTAATTAACTTTTATTTACGTATGCGCAGACTTCATAAATAAGTTTTTAGAGCATAATTCCGACATCATCTCTAAAACGGGCCATGCAAATTGGGAGCAAATAAAAGATGCTAACATTTTATACTTCCGACTATGATATGCCACGTAAACGTTAAAAGCGTTGAGTGTCTTAATACACAGTAATTTTTAGGGTTCCATCTATTACTAAGATAAAGCTGTCCGTCTGTCTGTATGTCATAGGCACCTCATGAACCGTTATAGTCACTTGAAATTTTCACAGATGATACATAAAAAAATTTAAATAAAACAAATATTAAGGGGGCTCCCGTAAAACAGTGATTGCCGTTTTATAGATAATGGTACGGAATCCTTCAAGTGCGATTTCGGCACCCACTTATTTTAATTAGGCGTGGGAGTTCCTCAGGGCAGTATTTTATCAGTTGTCTTCATATGTTCATGGATGACATAGTTTAGTTTACTAGCTGTCTGACATCTGTGGTTATAATTCATGTCCATAAACCACAATAATATATAATTATAAGGCTATAAAATAATTACCGCGAGATAAGCTAAGAAAATAAAATGACTAAAATTATATTTGCAAGTGTTATAACATAATAAAACACAATGTCTACAACATACAAAAAAATTATAACCAAAAAAACTATTTCCATTGTTAAATATTCTTTCGAACAGACAATTTTAATATGAGAGCTTTCTAAGTAAAAATGTGAAAATGTTGACAACGAGCTTTGATAAATAACCTAACCCGTTAAATATGCAGGCACAACTCTACTTGAGGGTTGGTACAGTCAGTGACAAGAATTTCCAGGAAATTCATTCAATTTTTGTATCTATTACACTGAGATAAGGGTTTAGTTGATGGCACCATTTGCTTTAGATTGCATCTCCGGGAACGTAATGAGAACTTGATATTGTAACGTCATTATTTTTTGATGTTTTTCATAAGCAATCTAGGGTTGTAGATGTCTTGAATTAACACTATTTTTATTTAGTAGGGATTGAAGCTTTTAAGGTTGCGGTGACGTTTGTTTTGCCGCTTCTTCTTCACCTGCGATTAGGAAGTCGTATTGCCGACTTAGTTTAAGTAAATTTTTGACGTCGATTACAGATATATTTCATCCTAATTAATTTGAACTTGCCTGAACCTCAAAAAACCTCAAAAAATTGACAGCTGTCAAACACGAAGTAACTGTTCTCCGTATATTTATGTAAATAATATTGATAATGCATACTAAAACCGATAAATAACAGTGGATAATTCGTGAACTGTGAAAATACATCAGTGGTAGTGTTATCTTGACGGAACACAGAGAATTAAATGGTGAAAATCAGATTCACGTACGTACCAGCTTTCATATCACTTAAAGAAACATACCGCAAGGCAAGTACAAATAAATTAATATAGAAGAACTGTTTTTATTTTTTTTTTTTTTTTTTTTTTTTTTTTTTTTTTTTTTTTTTTTTTTTTTTTCTGATCGTGAGTGATTATTATGCTTAAAAGGGACATACCAGGATATTTTTGGCAAAACAAATTAATAAAACTGTTGGAAATTTTGAATCCATAATATGTAAACAAACATCGTCGATAAAACAGTATTGCCAATTTACTCGTGCCACTGTGATTTACTATGACAACTAACGCCATCTTTTGACGAGTAGCACAAACTGTCATTCTACGTTTTCCAATCAACGTTCGAATACGCACCATAATTAAATGTCACATGCCATGACAATTCGGATACACACTCTAATTTTATGATTCAGAATTGCGTTTCGTTATAAGCAAAACCATTATGGACTCAGAAAATATAACATACCGCAAAATTCAAAAAACTAGCTCACTGGAAAATATTACACAGTCCGAATCTTCATTATTTGATGACACTATAATAAGCTTGCCTAATACCTCAATGAATGAGAGTCAAACCATAATCGATTTAAATGAAAGGATAAATAAATTAACTAGTGAACTACAGAGTGCCCACAGAGAGATAGAAAAATTAAATACTGAATCAACAAATCTTAAAAAAGAGGTAACGAAATCTCAAAAAATTATTGAGACGCTGAAAAAGGTTAATTTTCAGGATAGGAAAAATTTCACGCCGTCTTCCGCTAAATCTAAACGAAAGAAAAAAATCTTATTAACATCTACATCTACACATTCGACGCCTTCAAAACTCCATTTGCCTAAAATTGGTGAAACGCTCAAGGGAACTAACAGTAAAACAAAATATATTTTGAATGACATCGCTAGCACAAATTCTAACTGTGAAATTTTTACTAGTTCATTGAATGAAAGTTCGGATATTTTGAACAATTCAGAAAACGACCAAATTAATAGAATTATACCACATCATATACCGGAAAAAATTGCTAGTATACAAGTATCCACAGCTACACCTCAAAGCACGGACTCAACATTTGCATACAGTTTAGAAAAAAGAAGAATAATAATTATAGCCGATCAACAGGGTCAAAATCTGCGGGGAAAACTGCAAGATTTAGCTGGTTCCAACTACAATGTTATTTCCTATTGGAAACCGGGTGCCACTTTTCGAGATATCCTGTCATCTTTTATATCAGATGTATGTGATCTAAACGAAAATGATATTATTATATTATTAGGAGGTATAAATGAAAGAAGCCCTTATGGTTTTCAACTATACTTAAGAAATTGGCTTAATCTTATAAAGAATACACATGTCATTGTTTCTGAGATACCATTTAATACTCGCCTTAATGAGAGGAAATTAAACTATGAACTTAGATTTATCTGTAATAATTATAAAAATGTGACTTACCTTAACATGAATTATTATAACTATCTCCCTAGTCGTAAATATTTTACTTTAAATTTATCGCGATCTCTACTCAGAGAAGTAATACGACTTGAATATAAACATAAAATGTATACTTATCAAAAAACTAAGCAAAGTGAAAATAATAATTTACAGTCTAATATTAAATTGTATATTGACAAAAGTACTCAGACAGATGATTCCATTGATAACATTAACTTAGGTATAAATCATGTTGACCAGTGTTTTAGTATAAATAATAATTTATCTCAAGACGAAGCAACTGCTGAAGAAGACTCTAACGTAAATAATAAAACATTTTTTCGTTCGTAAAAATTTTACTGTACTACATCAAAACATAAACGGACTTATAAATAAATCGGACTTACTTGTTGCAAATCTCGAGGACCTTTGTAATAACGGTAATATGGTAGATGTGCTTTGTGTGACAGAGCATAACATGAAAGCCGAAGACACAACATTTTTAAATATCCCGAACTATTTTCTTGGATCTGTGTCCACACGGCTGAAGCGACGTGGCGGCTCATGCATATTAATTAGAAAAGATCATAGGTTTAGGGCTCTAAATGACATTTCGAAATATAATATTTCCGATGTGATCGAATGCTGTGCTGTTGAATTACTGGATTTGAATATTATTGTAGTGTGCATATACAGACCACCAAGAGTATCAAATGAGGATCTCGATGTATTCCTTAAAAATTTTAATGAAATTCTTACTGAATATTCGTTTAAAAAGAAAAAAATAATAGTCTGCGGTGATTTTAATATCAATATCTTGGTAGAATCAAAAGCTTCAAAAAAAATCACAGAGATAATAACTAGTCATAATCTTAATATATCTATCAATGAACCTACTCGCCTAGTATCCCAAAGATGTTTAGATAATATTTTACACAATATAAAAGGCTCCACTGGTGAAGTTATAGAATTTGCACTGTCTGACCACACAGCTCAATTGCTGTCATGTCCACTACCAACACTAGTTTCTCTTAAATCGTGGTATATTTATAGAAGAGATTACTGCGAAGAAAATGTAAGAAAATTCTGCTCCCACTTGAAAAGCCTAAAATTTATGGATATTTACGCATGTAAAGATCCAAACACAGCATTCAATTTATTTCATGACCTGTTTGTATTACTGTATAAACTATGCTTCCCTCTATGCCGCATAAAAATAAATACCCGTAAGAAGCCACGCTGGATCTCGAAAGGCATAAAAATGTGTTGCAAACGCAAGAGAGAGCTACTGTGGCAATATAGAAAAAAAAGTAACCAGGCAAACAAAACCAAGTTCAAGCTATATTCGAAAAAGCTAAATAAAATTATCACACTAACACAAAAATCACAAAATGACTATTATATAAAATCATCGACAAACAAATCTAAAGCGACATGGAACATAATTAACCAAATGAAAAATAATGTACCCAAAGACCAAATACAAAGTGTAAAGAGTGGCAACGCTTTATTAAATAATCCAGCCGAAATAGCAGAGGCTTTTAATAATTATTTTGTTGACAAGTTTAGTAAGGATAAAGTACCTGTAAAACATAACATAGCTGTAACATCTGCCCAAAATTCAATTTTTATGACTCCAACTACACCATATGACATACACAAAATAATTCAATCCCTTAAAAACACAAATAGCACAGGATACGATGAAATATGCACAAAAATATTAAAACGTACATCAGACGTTATCAGCCCCGTATTAAGCCATATTTTAAATTTATGTATATCAGAGGGGGTGTTTCCAGAAAGATTGAAAACATCTGTCATAGTCCCCGTTTTTAAGAAAAATGACCGTAAAGATATGTCCTGCTATAGACCGATTGCTCTAATACCTATATTGGCAAAGATTTTTGAAAAGGTTTTACATAGAAATATATATGACTATCTAGAGAAATATAAATTACTCTGCAAAGAACAAGCAGGGTTTAGAAAAAATAGAACAATAAATGAAGCAATTTTCACTTTTTTAAACACTGTACTTACTAACTTAAATGCAAATAAATCCGTTTGTGCAATGTACATGGATCTCTCAAATGCTTTTGATTGTGTAGACCACAATATTCTTTTACTTAAACTTCAGGCCTACGGCATTAGGGGAAAGGCCTATGATCTGCTAAAATCATACCTAGAAAATAGAAAACAAATAACAGTAGTAAAACAAATATGCCCAAAGTCAAGAACTGAAAAAAAGTACATGTCCAAAACTCGAACCCTTCATTGCGGAATCCCTCAAGGTAGTATCCTGGGACCATTACTGTTTCTTATCTACATAAATGATTTCCCAAAAACAGTAAATCATCAAGTAGTATTATTTGCTGATGATAGTACCGTTATTTTTACTGGAAAGGATAACACAACCTTACAAAATGAAATAAACAACTCCTTGGAAGGTATTATAAATTGGTTGAAATCTAATAATTTAAAGATAAATGTTGACAAAACAAAAATTATGCGTTTTCGTGACCAAAGAAAAAAATCCCATCCAATGGACATAGAATATCTAGGCTCTAAAGTTTCTGATGTAAACAATGCGAAATTCCTAGGCATCTACATAGACACTAACCTTGGATGGAAACTCCATGCTCAAAGTGTTTGTAATAAGCTGTACAGATTCTCTTATGCTCTCTATATGCTTGGTAAAGTAGTCAATAAACCAGCGGTGTTAGTTTCCTACCATGCATATGTCTCATCTGCCCTACGCTATGGAATTATGTTTTGGGGTAATTCTACCGAAAAGGAAGTAGTATTTAGAGCACAAAAGAGATGCATAAGAGCAATTTGTAAACTGCAGAAGCAGACCGACAGTTGTAAATCGCATTTTAAAGATTTAGGAATACTTACAGTCCCATGTTTATATATATTTGAATGTGTAACATTTGTAAAAAGGAATATACATTTATACACAAAACGTAATAGTAGTAGATATCCTAACAAAGTTTGTGGTCCAATAAGTAAATCTGGATATTTTCATAACAACTGTGTATTTCAGGCACCAAGATTGTATAACCATTTACCAAATGACATACTGTCATTAAATTATGTACAGTTCAAACGTAGTGTCCTGAATTTGCTAAAAAACAAGGTATATTATAGTATTGACGAGTATCTCTCTGACATTTTGTAAATTGGTATTTTTATTTTTTTATAATTGAAATTGACATAAAATTATTATAATGAATTGTATAACTGAATTGAAATGGAATGTGCACGTATTCGACTTATTATCTATCACTTTAAATTTAAATCTAAAATTGTATTTATTTTGTATTTCAGTATTGCATGCCGAAAGGCAAAATGTAGCGATACTATTTGTACATGTATAAAATCCCTGTGTTACCTACATTTGCAATAAATGATTTGAATTTGAATTTGAATTTGAAATGCTAAACAGTTTTTTAAATTTTTTCATCCATTTCATTGCAAACAGTATAGACTCGAATAACCTCAATTCCTAACGTGTTCTCTTTACAATTTAAATTATAGAACACCCAAGAAACACCGCCAAATTACACTTTGATTCTGGTCTAATGAGAAAAATAGCCGACCGATTTCCGAGGCCGTTAAAAAATTGGACGTCCCTAAGCCGAGAAGACGCATAGCCCTGAACGTGTCTGCAGAGGTAATTAGTGGAGATACTAATTTACATTTGTATTCAAAATTCGAGCGCTCCCTCCATTTCTCGTCGTCTGTTTATTTTCATCTCTTTTTCCCTTTTTTTCCTACAAAACGTACCGCAGTGCTGTGTTTTTCGCGTAAAAAATTACGCGCCGCTCTCCCCTAACAAATGTTTCGAGGACATTGTTTGGTAAACAACTTAAAGCGTAATAAATAGAATTTTTAATACACGGCTTACATGTGGGACTTGATGAGAAAAGTGTTGTATTCGGGGAAAATTCTGAATTATGGACGCGGTCCGCTCTGCCGTGGTGTGCACGGGTCCTATTATTTAGATTTGGTGTTCTAAATTAACGCTTTATTCGATTTTGTCATTAGTGACCGTGTCAATATAAAATTTACTATTATTATATATATTATACTTTTTTAAAAATACATGTAATAGTATCACGTCTATATCTTGAATAAGGTAAACTGAACCTAAAGTTGAGAATCTCGACGGCCACGTTTAGCTTTGTGGCGGGTTTATTGTTAGATTTAAAATTAATATGGTGAAAATTTGCTGACGTATCACTTATGAGATGAATTTCGTTGACTTTGACAATCTGATATCTAGATAATTTCGGAAACAAGTTGTAAGCTGATATAGAAATGTTTAAATAAGTTTATGAATCAAATACTAAATTGTCAGTGAAACTTTTCGTTACGTATAAATTCAAAGTCTTCTTACGTGGATTTGTGTCTAGCTCTAATCACACTCTAGACGTCAGATCGAGCTCAGCTGGATATACAACTTTATCCAATTCACATAAGCAACGTCGTTCTTCCTTTTGTGATTTGAAGAATAATCTTCTATATATCTTTCTGGTGTCGGAATTTTTGGTAACTACTTGTAAGTATATAAATATTTTGGCTTATATTCAAGTCAAATAAAATATTATGTAAAGCCTGGAAACTCGATCACTCACCTATACTTATACAGATGCGTGATATTCCTCATCATTTGTTATGGAAATTTGTGACCGAAATAACAAATTAATAACGATATCTTTTACAGAAGAACGGATTGTAGCTTTTTCATACAAAAGAAAAAGTTTATAAATCAAAAATTCGGTATAATCAAAAGTTCGGTAGGTTATTTATAAAAGGACAATATTCATGTCCCATATTGCAGATGCATCAGGAACTTATTTACGCCGTGTACACACACCTTTTACAAAAGGTTGCCCTGGTACAGTTCAAACGATACTGCAACTGGGTGAATGTTTGTGTTGAATTTAAATACGCTTACTTCGTTAACAATTCTACACATTCGCTTATTTTTGTCTTCATACGATTCGTGACTAGGCTGTACTTTCTGTTTGGGATATTCCATGGCATTTGTATTAAAGTCAACGGTAGTCATAAAATGTTTTGGCTTTGCATTTATTTAAAACTAGCGAGTTGGCCCGGCTGTTATTGAGTGAAAATATTTTCTTAAATAAATTATCTATCCAACAGTAATTTCCGCAATGTATATATCCAAAATATATAATACACTGGGAATAACATGGGTGCAGTCTTTGTAATGATCATGAACTAAAATTGTAATCATCTTGATCGTCATGCATAATAAAAAATTAACAATCAATTCATACAAACTCAAGCAAACAAAATAGAACAAAAAAGCTTATTAGCCCCGCAAATAGGCTTTAATGAAAACATGTTGTTTTTAAAGCAGCTTATTAAACTGGACATGAATTACGATCACACACACAATAATAAATGTTGGAAAATAATACGCAACCGGCCATTAACGAAAGCACGTAAAATCCATTTGCCGTTTTCATTTCAATTTTATTTAATTAAGGCTTATGCGTCGAGTTTGCCGTTATGCGTATTGTTTATTGAGTAATAGTGCTATTTTCAAACCGCCAATATCTACTTATTTATTATCTGTGTGTCGTTGTTTCATGCTCATTGTACGTGCACCTAATTTTCATGTCCATTGACTATTTACATTGCGAATATGTAACATTTAGATCCAAGTGTTAAACAATTGTTAATAGTATTCCCTTTTATTATAATAAGCATGTTCTTGGTTTTTCAGATACATTCAAATTATCTGACCACCTAAACGCTAAGAGGTTTTAGGAGATAAAAAATAAGGAAGTATTTTAGCTGGACTGTAAGAATGAATAATGTTAGTGATCTAAGTATACGAATTGAACAGATAATTTAAGAATTAGTTAAACGTAGCATATCAACGTTATTTAATAATTACCAAAGTTTGAAAAAAGTAAGATACAGATTTAAGAGATCATAGAAGAAGAAACAAAATAGGAGATACATGAAATAATTGCTATCATTATAAGTCTTAGCACAACAACCATTTAGGTCGGCACAATTGAAAAGTTTCTAAACTGACAAAGATTAATCGGAGAAACGTGTTCAGTTTACCTTAACATGTTAATTGTTAGGTAAAGCAATTTATATTGATAGAGACAAGGTGTCAGACTATGATTGCTTTTATGCTGGCGATAGCTGGTTAATCTATGGCTTTTTCGTATACCAACCGAATGACTGCAGTCGAAACCTCGACATAGTTATTAGTATGATATTGATCGTAAGTCTTCGAAAAGGCATAGCAGCAACTGGTGAGGTACAGAAGTGGTTATAAACAGAAAGGGGAGGATTTTACATAACAGTGGGACATAAAAAAATGTTCAAAAGCATATACAAGACCAATATAGGCTACATCTCTTCTTCATCTTCATCATCATCATCAGCCTGTAGCAGTCCACTGCTGGACATAGGCCTCTCCCAAGGTGTACCCTGCAACCTTTCGCAGGTCATCACGCTATCTAGCCAGTGGATGGCCCACACTTCGCTCACCCAGGCGTGGTCTCCACTCGCGAACACGTCCACTGAGGCAGTTATCCGTTTTTCTACAGACGTGGCCAGCCCATTGCCACTTCAGCTTGCTGACTTTTTCGGGTATGTCGGAGACTTTCGTTCTCTGTCGGATGACCTCATTTCGGACATGATCCCTATATATCTCTTCTTAGGTCATTGCAAATTTATCTTTTGTAAACGTTGCCTTCCTGCACATTACACTTGCAAAGAATTATACGATATTAGTAGGCTGACGATGTTATGAAAATATGACTCAGCTTTATTTGAACCGCTACGAATATTAAGTAGATAGTCATGATTAAATTCAAAGTTATGTAGATAAAAAGATACATTACATAAAGATACATTTTCAAAATTGGCTTGAGACTAGTAATAAATATTTTTATTTTTATTTTCGATCTCGTAAATTTGTAACAATTTCAGCAGGTACCTACCGCATGGCGGTTAAATGAAATAATATTTTAAAAAGCGAATAAATCTAAAAAAATACAATAATTATAAAATGTGCAACTTCAATCGAACTATGTTTTTTTTTCAGTGTGTTTCGCCAGGCAACCCTACCAGCCAGTTGCATCACAAGCCATTCTGTCTGCAGCTTGGCTGACGTCATCGGCGCCGGATTCAACTCCGATTGATAGTCGCGATGTATCGGAGCGACGTGACCGATCAATCGATACTATTGGATCTGATCTACGCGATTTGCCTACCGCAGACTGTTTACGGCGTGTCTAGAAGGACTTTATTGATGAAATAATAGAATTAACAGTGAGAAGCTACATTGGATGTGTTCATCTTTAGATAATTGCAATAAAGTATCAATTGTTTACTAGGCTGTGCCTTGTGCAGAGAGGCCGATGTTAAACTTTGCTTAGTTCAAACACTAACTAACAAGTTTATGTTGATTTTATTACTCCTCGCAGATACCTTTAGTCAGATTCTGCAAGCCTTGCAAGACTGGTCACCATTTCATGTGCTTGTGGAATTCATCGACAGAATATTTCAATTTTGGAATTTCCAATAGAATGTTTTGTTGTACCATGGTCAACAGGTTAGAATTTAAAAAGTATAAGTATAATTTCACCAGTCTTTTACACTGTTTCTTTTACGAAGCATTTTACACAAAATGCTTCGTAAAAGAAACATTTTTTAATATAAGCAAGAATAATAGAAAAGTCATGTTGATCAAGATGTGATTAATTGGTGAATGCAAAATGTGTAATATTTTTATAGTTTAGTAATTTCATCAGTGTGGTAAATTTCGTCAAACAAGACAAGACGTCTTCTCGATGTATAAAACAATTATTAACCAATTATTAATAGCCAAGATACGTCATCAAAATATCACAAAATGGAGACAATAAAGCTATAGACATCGTCACCTCTTTTGTTTCTTTTAAACAAGAAAGAGAAACACCAGAAATCGATTAAATCATCTCATCTCACCTTACCTCAACGCCTATCTTGCTATTTTGTATGAGAAAGGTCGGAAATTTAGAGAAATGTTCTAGAAGAAACGGTGCAAATCGCTTATATCACCTCAGCCTACTTCATCGTACGCGTGGTACTCTCTTGCGGCTCCAGCTCGTTGTCTTTAGATTTCTTTGTCTTTGTCGCAAACAAAATATGTTTAATATTCCAAGCATATCTTGTGATGATTGACAGTACATTAGGCAGGCCGGCTCCGGCGTGTATTTGACTTGTAACACGTAAGTGGAATAATGATCACAACTCCTTGATAACGCTTCGTGTATTCCTAATTTGATGAAGGTTATTTTTGGATACTGATTGAACATCATTCATTTTAAATCAAATAAAACGATATACTTCGATTGTCATGTATGTGTTTGTGGCGTATTGTATTCGTTCCTACACCATGTCCTCCGAGACACTGATACTGGATGTCTATGTGACTATGGGACAAGGACAGTCTTGACCCCTAATTGGCAACAGCATTGCCAGAAAAGATCAGTCGAATTTAATTCACGTAAATTTTTGTTTTACTCTGACCTTGGGTTTTGAGCATCTTAGCTGAGGATGCAAGGAATATGCGATGATGAGACATAGATACATATTTGTAATTTATATAGTTAATTAGTTTGTTGAGGCTACTGTAACGATTATATATATTTAGGTAAGTAAGTACTTACCCATACTTAAAAAAAACTTATTTTTCTTGAGATGGATTTAGCTTTTACGGAATTGATTTTATCATCATCTTGTATTGTAAATATCTCCATCAAAATAACTTTTCTCTACGTACCCATTTCATTGGAAGAGTTTGAAACTGTACTTATAAATCATATCCTTATAAAAAATATACATATTTTGACACTTATAAATTAAAAATCTTGATATTTTTTTGCAATAAAACACTTTGTCAATGTTAAAATCAGTATGGAAAACATGGAGAATCTTGCATCCCTGGGTTAGCGGGTGGTAAGCAATACAATATCTGTGAATAATCAGTTCTTTTTCAGAAATATCGCACCTTTGCTCACTTTACAAGCGTTATTTGTTAGTTAATACGGTCGAAAGTCCTGTGACATTATTTAGCATGTTCAGGTTTGAGTAAAGTGGAACAGTAATTTATAGTCGTCTTTGCAAGGTACCTAATTGCGTAAATCATGCATTTATGACAGGTCGTATAGGCCGCTTTGTCTACCCACAATATCCATAGTTATGCGGTGGACTTCGTCACAATAGCGCAAACAGAACTATTGTTTCGCGAATTGTGAAGAATTTAATTTGAAAAAGTTTGAGGTTTTAGCAATAAATTTGTGCACAATGGTGCACTAAAAAGTGTAATTGTAACAAACAGGTGGTTTTTGTAAATTGAACAAGAACGCTTATTGATTGCTGAAATGGAGCATGAAATTCTTTTGAACAAACAAATTTTACTGTTTATCTGAAGTTTTGAATAATAGTGCTGTCGCTGTGTGGTCAATTATATATTTGTTGTTGTTGTAATAACTTTTAAATCCATTGCTTACAATAATTGTGATAATAATCTGTAAATTAAGTTTTTTATAAAAAAAACATATAAGTATATATTAATTTAAACTTTATAACACAACTCAAATAGGTGGACTTCATGTTGTTTGATTTTAATTAGTGTTGCTTCTAAAGGATTACGAGTATCAATCCATTCATCACGATTCTCATCATCTGATCCACAGACCCAACTAATATAGAAACACAAGGAAAGAATGCAAAACTTGAATTCCTTTGAATAATTACATTTTTAACTTCATACCACGGTACAATTGTAATTGGTAACAGCTAACTAAAAAACATAGCATTTCTAGTCATAACACAGCAAATAAACGATAAAGAAGGTAAAGACTTAATTAGTGTTCGCGGCGGGACGCACGCGCAGCGTCTATCTTATCTCGCGCACGATTCGCGCATGTCCACTGCGGGAGTCGATGCTGAGTTATGCTCGTGTTGCGCTGAAAGCATGTTGTTGATACTTCCTGGGCCAAATTGGTGATGTTTTTGGGTTTTGGCTGAATTGTGAACTGGGAATTGGTGGTCTTCTTTTGTCGAACTTGTTGCTGCTGGAAATTTGGTCTTTTACTACTTAAGATAAGAGCATTGACAAATATATCTAATCAATTAATATAATATTTTTTCTTTTACGTCGTACTTATCTATTTTGAAAATTAATACTTTCTTTATGTATTACCTGATTTTAAGTGTTGTTTAAAGTGCTCCTTTCCCCTTTTAAAACGATATCCTACTAATATTATAAATGCTAAAGTTTGTGAGGTTGTACGTGTGTGTGTTTGTTTGTGCAAAATCTACTGGACGAATTGTTATGAAATTTGGTACACGGGTAAAATATAACCTGAAATAATATGTAGGGTACTTTTTATCACGAAATTCCCACGGGAGCAGAGCCCCGGGGCACAGCTATTTACTTATAGGACCTATGTATATATAAACAAAAAGTCTAAGTAAAAAATATATACTTGAATGAAACAACTCATCGTAAATTTAAAGCTGATAAAACTCTCAATATCGCTCTTCAATATGTCTTGCAATCATTTACAAGTGCAAGATGTAGTTGTAACCAATCAGGTTTATACGACAGCAGAACAGGACCAGCGAGATATGGGGTTCGATTCCAGCTAATTAAGATAACTCAATATGTCTCCGATAGAGTTATGGGTGCGTGTGCGCCGGTCGCGTTTTACACTAGGAAATTATTGTTTACAATTTATAATGGAAATTACTTAGTATTTTTAATTTATTTTCATGGTTATGTTTTTCTCTAAAGCTACTTCGTTGCTACCTTTTACCTATGAAGTAACCTAATCTATGAAAGAGACTGGCCACAAATGGAGAATCCGGGATAAAGATTGTGTAACAAACTTATACTGCTCCCACCCGGTATAGTGACGTTAATTGAAAATGAACTTCAAAGCGTCCTCTATAGAGTCTTCTATACTTTACACTTTCAGGATGAGATCTGGTTCAGCAATGCAGCTCAATGATATCAATACCGAAATAAAAGATCGCTGGTTCACGCCACGTCATAATGTTGAGCAGTAAAGAGAGCCTATCTGGACTGACCAGTCAGTTGCAGACCCCTGTATCGCCTCATACACCACCACACATATATAATGGCGAAGGCGGACCTGCTCGAGCTGCAAGCTGGTAATGACTGGCGGCTTTTGTATTTAGAGGCCAAGACAAGAATAGTGTCGTTATATATATATATATAATACTTATATAGACAAAATTGTCAACATCGTGACACCTTAAAACGTGTTTTCCCGGTCATTGGTCATGTGCGCAACAAACTGGCCAGATAACACTTCCCAGAAACACGGGCATAGTCCGCGGCATAGTTACAAAACCCATTTCGTTACTCGGGGATTTCTAACATTATTTATATCTCAAGAAACGGGGGCCATTTTTTATAAACCGCCTATATTTGGCGGTCCGTCTGCGGGCCCCGTATAAATCAGGGTGTATTAGGATTACAGAAGAGTAATGACTGCAGTCCACCTGGTTGGGACTGACATTACTTAGCCGGTTGCTCAAGCGTTCACTTTGGTAGTTCTGTCATTTGTATCAGATTATGGATGGCGCTTGTAGATTAAGGGATTGTGGGAATTAATTTCAAATAAGCTTCTAACACTGTAAAACTTGAGGTTAACACTGTAAATCATCATTGATAACGTTTAGACAAAAGTACATGAATTACTCCAAATAAAAAATCATTTACATTTAAATATAAAAAACATGACAAGAAAGAAAGCGTCTAAGAACACAAATCATAAACTCGAGGATCATATTGTATTACATAAACCAACAAAATTATCCGTAACCCAATATAAGGTTACTTTTATGCAAGAATTAAGGTTTCATGGCCGGCTTAACTTAACTTATAATTAACGAGCTAATTAGCAACCGGAGACGGGACTTTATTAAGCACCTCGTGACGCAACGACAAGATATCGGATTTTGGTACTAGTTTAATTAGCTATTTTCATGTTACAATGGGCGACTATGCCTATCTATACTGAATACGTTGCACCGATAAGGGTTATTTATTATAAGTATTTATTTATTTAAATCTTTATTGCGCAAAATTACAAATAATTTTTATGTATATGCATATGGTGGAATTAACGCCATATTGTATTCTTTACCAGTCAACCATAAAACCAGAGGGAGATAGCGTTGTGGTGCGATAAAGTTATGCGGTGATGTTACATATAAATGCTATGGAGGATCTGTCAGTCCTAATTTATTTAAAATATGGCTTTTTATTAAATCTTGTAAATTAGTAAGTAGTGTAAGTTGCAACAAATTTCTGCTCGTCCGTTAAATTTCTAAGTCGCTTTAATTCACTATGATAAGTACGACCTGGGGCAACTACAATCGGCTCCCAACGAAGAAACTTCTAAATAATAAACTCAAGCTTAGGTAATAAAAGATTTCCTTGTAAAAAATATATATTGGTATGTGTAAAAATTGTGCCCTTAACCTCAAAATCAGCTACCAACACAACTACGTTATCACATTTATGATGCTGGACTGGACGGACATAGATTCTGATCTGATATTCATAGAACAATTCCACATAATGCGCCAAGATAATTTTCGTGTCGCGTAGTCTATACCGTTAAGTCCAGTGACAATAACTGCTATCTGAGAAACCATACAAAAAATTGTATCCGTTGAATGAAAAATTCATTCCTATTTGGCATTAGCCGCTCCCAAAACTTCAGCGTCACTGAATAAATAACTAATAAAATACTTGAAATACCAGTAGCTGCTTAGCGAATGCACATAAAGCTGAGAATGGTCCACGGGGATTCGAACCCCATATCCCGGCCTTGCGAGCAAACTTCCGGTTTGGCACGACACTACGGCTCTTGTGCCGGCAGAAATACAAGTACAGAAACATACTATAACATATGTATCATTGATACAAACTATGATATGAGACTCCGATCTCAAAGATTCCCTTGGGTTTTCCAAGCCTTAACGTAGTACCTACTGAGCGAGAGTCTGGGACGCATCGCACCATTTTCAGCAAGTTAGAAAATTTTAAAATTAATACAAAAATCATTCTGGAAAGTAATAAACTTTAAATATGAATTATATCTTTTTTCTTTTACGTAGTCTATAAAGTTGATTGCAGGAAAAATAATAAAAGCATGTTTACAGTAACAGAATTTTATTTAATGCAGATCCATTTCGCACTATAGCCGACGACATTGTACAAAAAAATTATAATATCGCTTGTTCGTTCATATTATTATGAAATAGGTAGACGGGTAATATACATTACACAACTTTTCACACAATACAATCATGAAACACAAACATTTAAATCATTTTCTACACTAAAATCCCTCATTCATTAAGTATTCTTCTTTTATTACTATTTAATATTAATTATTATACATTACAATAAATTGGGCCTACCTAGTAATTACGTATGACAAATGCTCGTTCTAAAGGACAAATTTTACGTATTTCATTCCTGAGCAAAATTATTTTCAAATAAATAATATCAATTGATTTGTGATTACGTTCTACCCTATCTCACGTTGAAGCCTAAAATGGTGGTTTAAAAACAAGTGATCTAATTTTGAATTTCAAAATATCAAAATGCAATTTAAGATCTACTAGAAAAGTTAGCCACATAAATAATGTATATTATGTACAATATTTAACAAAATTTGACAAGAAAACTTAGTCAAAGATTCTTTCGCTAAAAAGGACCATCGTTAATTAATCGGCACGTAATTAATTATAAAAAGGAACTTTAAGAGGTATGTTTAGATAAGACGTAATTGTGTTACTATTAATACAAAATAATTTGGCACTTGACGAAGGTAAAAAAAAATCGAATGAAAGAATCTTGGCCAAATTTTACTCATCTTTATATTAATGAAGACATTTACGTATATGTTTATAGGAATCCAAAAATATTACTGCTAATGTGTCTTATAATAAATTACAATATTACTTATATTATTTAGCTATTCGTATACTGGGCGCACAACTAGTTTTGATTTATGTCATTTTAATGTGACTATAGATAAACTATTTGTCTAAGAATAAGTTAAGCTATCGACTAATAAATGGAATATTCTTCATTCTAAAGCCTTTGTATTACGTATTTAGGACTGTTGGCATGTCACGTTTTTGATTTTATGTAAATTTACTAAAAATATAATCATTTATGCGAATTTTATTAATGATCGTGAGATGATTATCTTTATGCATATTTTGGTGCCATAAAACAATTTTAATGTCCAAATATGAATGCACAATTTAT
Source organism: Plodia interpunctella (assembly GCF_027563975.2). NCBI lineage: Eukaryota > Metazoa > Arthropoda > Insecta > Lepidoptera > Pyralidae > Plodia > Plodia interpunctella. Next base: position 7,169,676 of record NC_071302.1, on the reverse strand, counting down.
TACAAATTGATAATATTGAGAAAATGCCATACATAATTTTATATTTCATACGTAACATGCCAACAAATGTTTTGTAAGTCTGTAGTAGGTACAGGTATCACTATTACGAACGTATACAGACGTTGTACATCAGATTTCTGTTACAATTACATTTACACTAATCTTAATATTTACAAAAGATATTTTTAACACGTTCAATGTAATCTGCAAGACCTTGACTCTTACCACACCATAAGTTACTTGTATATCAAATATACACTACCGATATATACTAAAGTGTCATGGCAAACAAAATAAATCGAATTAATGTTGATTTCCTCTTAAAAATAAATAATTCTTCATTGAGCATTTTAATTATTATGTAAAGCTAACAGTGAACGTGTTAATACATAAGCGTGTGTTTGAAGCAATTCCACCCCACTATCTGTAGAATTCCGAGATTAATATCAAAATATACAATACAGCGTCGATTGCAGACTGCGGAATAGTTATGACTAAGTGCTTGAAAAGGAGCCATATGCAAAGAAAACTAAAGCGCGTTCACATGAGTGAGTAACTACAAAGAGCCGCAGAAACGGCGCGGTTTCGACTCGGGTTTTGGCAGATAAAGTGCGATTTCGAGTGAGCGATAGTGGGGCGCGATTCGCACGATAAATAAAAACACAATTCCATTTTGAAGCTCGGTGTTGCGGCGCGCTGCCGCGTCCCGTGTACCTCAGCAGGCGTTCAAGATTTATACAGGGAGATGCGGAACAATATATCACGGCTCAGAACGCGGGAACCCGACCTATTCCTAGCGAGCTGCCACCGAACCGATTCGCGATAGCAGATCCGACTGATAGCCGACTCGATAACTGCTCGCGATCCAACACAATCGCGTATCACTTCCATCACAAACTAATCAATATCCGTCCTATTTAATATACAGCTTATTCATAAGACCTATAAATAAGCGGACAGCGAACCGCGATTTTTCACCCGAGCATCACATAATTTATAGTCGACGATGATATCGAGACTGGTTCTTTTATTTGTGAAATAGTGATACGCGGAGTGTGCTCGGTAAGCGTTACTAACGGGAAATTTTGACAATAAATCTCTGGCAGTCGATTGCCTAAGCGGTCGTGTGGGCGGACAAAAATATATTCGATAGTCGAATTTGATATCTTGATCTCGCGACATATAAATATTCGAGGTATGGTAAGGCGGGGCGCGCTAACGACTGACGACTTGCTACTTCATGCCTACCTACCAAATCGATCGATTACACGACGACCACCTGAAACAAAAGGAAAAGCGAAATTAATCAAACTGCCAATTATAAAAAAAAAAGAAAATTATGGCGTGTTTGGATATTTGCGCAATGAGTGAATGATTTCAGCCATCATGCAATGATATCGATAAATCAAGTAGACATTAAAGTCTGCGCGTATTATGTAAATCTAAACATAGCAAATAATTTATGGCAACAAAATACGTTCTCATAAACACGAGTAGTCTCAAAATGCAAATAATCCTGACCCGTGGACAAGAACAAACTTAACAGCTGTATTATTTATTGTTTATTCTCACGGAAAGGAAATTTTTTGGTTGAACTTAATTTCTAGCGTAATGCGTATTTGATAAAAGGCTGTATCTGTGGCTCAAAGCCGGCTCTGAAATTAAGATGTAACATGATGCGAGAACGAGCAAGAACGAGTAGATTTATTGCTATACCACTTTGCATATGCTGATTTACAAAGACGACGGGCTCGCACGGAGCGGTTGCGTGTGAGACAGCGATCAATTTGGTGTGACAATTCTTGTTCATGTTCCAAATGTTTGTTTTATCGACAGAACTATTGCTTCTTTTGATGACAGAATAAATATTTTAAAAATACGTAGGTAACAATTATTTATACCTGTTGAGTATAATTTATTTTCTATTTTGTGTTATTAAATAGTTCTATCTTATGTTAGTTTAAGTATGACATTTTAAACATCATTTAAGTATGACATACATCAACGACACAATAATAAAAATCATTTGTTAATCGAAACATCTCAATATTATTCCAATATTTCATAATGTTGTGTGTAATTTTATACGCCAGCGTGAATGTAGCAGAAACATCAAATAATATGTCACTTAATTATTTTCCCCAAATAATGAATTTATTATATTTATATTTATCAATGATATAGGATAGATGACACAGGTTGTCTATGAAAAATCATGTTTCACCAACATTACGACAAGCTAAATAGTGAATATAAAAAAAACAAACAATAATATTATATTTATAAACAATCCAAGTAAAACTATTTGGAGTTCTGAAAATCTGCTCCTTAAATTTGTCAGTTCCTCAATAAAAATACTGAATAACACTGAATTCCAAAACACAGGCTCGCGTAGTTTGGAAATCAGAGTTCATACAATTTGTACTAACCACTTAACAAGGAACATTTTGCTTTGTAATTTAACATACCTAGTTAGATTTAGATTAACGTTAAGGGTTATACAAATCCTTAAATGAATAAAGAATTATATTATTATTAGTTTATTATTATTTATTTGTTAGATGTGTTAACATCTCTATATTTTTATCATAAGAGAGTCTGAGTATGCGCTAGGCGCGAGCGAACCAAAGAAGGCAGAAAAGAACATAACAAAATTGGTACAACGCCTCGCCATGTCTTGTTGTTCAATATTCAGTTATTATTTTATTGTACAATGAATAGTTCAGAGGCAATTATCTTTGATAATAAATAATTTAGTTCAACTTGCTTCTTGAGGTCACAACCACACATGATGTAAGTATCATTTTGTTAAAGGAATAAATTAATTTGAATGAGCTTAGCAATCAACCAAACAAAATGTTAATATGCAAATATATAAGAATATATAAAATTATATATAAGGCCAGTTTGCGTAAATTTGTATATTATCACCTGAAGATATTCGGACCAAAATTCTAAGCAACAACGCAAGGAAGCAGGTTGGCTTTCTTGTTCGATAAAAGAAACAAAATAATAAGCAGTTATATTATGTACAAGCTTTGACCGCGGCTTCGCCTACGCTTATTATCTGGAGGCACGGTAGTACCTCCGCCAAGACGAGCCAAGCGAAGCGCAAGAGCACTACCTACCTTTTCTCGAAACTTTTTATTTTACGTGTTTATTATACGCCCATTTTTTAGTTATTATTGTCAATGTGTATTCTATGCAACGTATCGTGATAAAACTTATACCAGATTTTAAGTTCGACCAACCGCTAAAAAACTGCATCAAATTCCAACCAGTAAATTTACGTACAAAGATACTAACAGAAAGAAAATCATAAAAAATTACTTCTATTAGTCGCCTAAAGACCCTGATAATATATATTATTTGTATATCTTCTATATACAGACATAGCTCACTTACAGTTTTATTATATGTATATAAAGTAAATAGTTGTTCCAACAAAAAGACCGGCAAAGTAATAAACTAGGAGGACGCCAAGCGAATAATTGATACGATTATGTGGGACTACTACAGATGAAGTAACGAACTACACTGAAGTGGAAAGTTTTTCTACGGGTCTTAGAAACAAGTTTCATATAATTTATGTCATTTAGGTCTATTAGGACTATTATAATTTACCTATGTTATTTAGGTCTATTGTGATCTATTGATGATAAATTACAAATTGATAATTTATTCGAGATCTTTATCGTCAACATTAAATTCATTAAGCCATCGTCAACATTATATGACTTTTAATGTTAACTGTTATTTTAATAATTATTGACTCTTATAATTGTTAATAGAGGCTTTGTAAACAATAACAGTTGTTAGGTCTTATCTTGTCGTAGGATGTATTCGGTAATAAGCATTCGCCCTTCTGAGAAAAAAAATAATTTTGATGGAAATTGTCAAAGCCAAGTTCAACGCCCCAACTCCAACATACGAATTCCTTTCTATTTCAGTTGACCACCAGTGTACACATACAGGCAAGAACAATGGAAGAAGGGCGGCGGGCGCTCCGTCAAGTGCGAGTGGCTATAAATCGTACAGGACGCGCAATTTGTTGAATTACAACATGCGCCAGCGCCAACCAGCACCCGGCCGACGCGAAATTAGCTTCCACAGAGATAAATTGACGGCAGGGCCGCTAAATAAATTATTTGGGAAAACCGAGAAAAAACTGCGTCTTCCCTCTGATAAGGGTTGCCCGTGGAAATAATGAATATCGACCGTGTTGCGTAACTTTTTGATGCATGCCTTGGATGTGGGACTTTGGATTGTTTTATGTTTTTTAACGTTATGATAAAGAAGTCATTACAAGGAGTAAATGTCAGTGGTGCTTGATAACGTGACAAAATTGCACAAGGGTAGGTACAATGTGAAATGTTTGCAAAGAAAAAGATATAAAATTGTGATGAGCGTGAAAATAATCATACACCGGAGGATTCCTTTTTAGAAATAACGGGTTTTTACAATTATCGATAGCGATTTCAAAAAAGCAATCTTTTTTTTTAATAGGAAAAAATGCCATTAGCTACAGGTATTGCTAAACCGCAATTTGCATAGAAAATGTTTGCGCATTTATTTAATATGCGTTAACGAATGTAATAAAATCGCAGAGCCAATACCGAAGGATCTGAGACAATTTGGTGTTCCCCCTTCGTAAGCCCACCTATGCATCTTTCTTACAGGGGGTTAAATCTCGAATATACAACGAAGATTAATCCCGCTGAAAGAAAGGGTGTCGAAACCCTTTATAAGATGTAAGCAAGAAAAATTACTTTGATTTCACTCGCTATTTGTATTTGCTCTGCAAGTAAAATACACTCACATGATTGGTATTCGTTTCTATGTTTGCTTTAATATTAACAAAAAAATATTTTTTGATAAATATTTCGAAGTTAAAAGTGAGATCATCATTAATTTATAAACATTATTTAGAGTGGTTTGCACCATTTTTGTCTAAATGACAAATTTAAATTTAACGTCAAGCTGACGGATGCAACTCAACTCATACCTATAAAATTTATTGAAAAAAAATTGTGAATTATTTTGCCGTGCATAACTGCGAACGTTTCTTATTTTCGAATAGTTCCGTAATTCCCCTTCACTGCTGAAAGAGTAAAATAAGACCGGCAATTAAAAAAATGTTCTTTAGACAATAATCTTTAAATCGTACTTTTATGACGGATAGGAGATGCGGTAATTACATAAATAAAATTACACTCAAGCAGTAAAAGTAGTAGGTAGCTAAAGAAATAATTATTTGGTCTAGGCGATAATTGGCAATGAAATTTCACTGAGCTGAGATTTGAGTGGGCTGAGTGTTGGAGTGACTGTTTGCTTGTTAACTACCATTAAAAGCTTAATAGCATTTCACTCGATCCGATTCAAAATCACTAACTACTTAATAAAATTTATTGCATTGTACAATCATTAACGTGATAGGCAGACCGAAGTATAGCTTTCAAAATGATCATTCTACAAATAGACTATCGATTAATTACAAAGATCATGGAATTAGTAGGTAATGTTGTACGAAGTACTTACTAAATCCATGACAACGATTGAAATTGAGAACATTGTTATTCTAGAAAATACCTAGTTCAAAAATTACTCGCAAAAATGACAAAATCAACGAAACGAAAATAACGGTCCTATCATCAAAGCATATTTGAAAACGGAACGTCTTGAGCTCCATTCGAAATTCGAACGAATCCATTTTTAAAAAGCGGGGTTTGTCCCCCTACCATCCGTCACCCCCACCTGTGCGGAGCCGCCATTACATTACCCCCGACTATTGTATCACGGTAATCGACGATTGTAATTGCCACTTCACTTTCATTTTTACAGGTTTTTAATTTGGTTTCGAATATCCTTTTTATACGTAATTTAAGTTGTGAATTATTTTTTCTGATGTGTGTCATAGTGGTCACCACACCTGTCCGCTATGTGGTGGTCCTGGGTTCGACTCCCAGCGCGAGCAAATATTTGTAATCACATATAGTGTGTAGTTTTAGTGCGCTGTGACCGTTGTCCATTTATTATTTAATTAACAGAAACTATAATTATGAACACATGTTGATAACATTATTAAATTGAGTTAATAACATTATTACATTAAGATAACACTCAAAATAAAATGATAGATTTTGATACCACCAAAATTACAATACACCTAATATTGCTTTGCATCTTACGTTTTTATCAATATTGGGCATTTTGACTCCCTTCGTAATTTTACTTGTATCCAAAATGACACTAGTAAAGTAGCAACAATAACACACAATAGATCAGAAGCTCGCCCCAAAAAGTATGCTAATGTTCTAATACGATTTGCGTGGCAAGCGATAATAATATTAAAGGGTAGCATTATAAGAGGTTTTTTCCGCCACCACGCTCCCCCGCTCGTATATCAGGATTTTGGACGGGCGAAGCTAAAATTTTGGACGATATAAGCTGGGCGTAAATTTTACAAAACATGACGTGACGGAAAAAAATCAGACCAAGACAAAAAAAATGTATTTAGCTCGCGTACTAAAGTTGTATTGAAATTACATTAAAATATAGTTTTCAAAGAATTATAGGCGCATTTTTACACCTATAGGAATTGTAAAGGTAATTCTCTGTTCAAATAAAATAATAGGTATATAAAAGTTATGTTAGAGTTAACAACACATTTACATAAAAAAATTCCTTGCAAAAAAATTCATTAAATTTCCCCAACCTAAATATAACGTAAAAAAATATAGAGGCAAAATTAGACAATGAAGCGAATATCTTTTATTTTGACATCAATCCATTATGATCATATTACGAACAAACATACTTATAATACAAGATAACTGACTTCTGGTACCACACAACGTGCGCAAGCGGCTCTCTTTTACTCGTGTCTGTTCGTCTTAATTACTCCCATTTATACATGACTCATGACCTGTTGACACTTAGAGGCAACTAAAAAATCCCACATATCTTTCATGTGAAAGATTACGCGTTGTTCCAAGCGCCATGGTTTTAGAATGAGTATAACTTTCTTTTTATCGTTAGAGCACGCCACCATTGTGATTGGGAATTGATGTTGTAGATTAAGTACACACTAAGAAACAAATTGCAATTTTCGTTTTTTAGTGTGTACTTAATCTACAACACCAACTCCCTCATCAAATAAATGCCCGAAAATTGCAATTTGTTTTTGTTGTGTAAAAAAATATTCTCGCTATAAATTTGTTAAGTGTATGATATAAATAGTATGAATAAAAGTGAAACATAAATTAATACTTATCCGTTTTTTAAACATTAATAACATTATTTGTTTCTTTTTTAACAATATACAATTGTGTCAGAAGTTTACATGAGTAGAATCAAAATATTCTCCATATATATGTACCAAAAATAAAATGAATGCAGCAATTCAAGTCTACCTCGCACATCTATTAGGTGCTCTATGGATAAACACCTACTCAAACCCATGCGGCCATACTGTCGTTTCTCGCTATTTCAAACTTTCACACCGCACAGATTAATTTATTTTTAGAGCGAACTAATGCGATGGACTGATCTCTCTTTTTTCATAGTAGGTATTCCTGTAACGATTTGTTACATGCCACCATTAGGCGAGGCATGCGAGGGACGCAGTATGGCGTCTATTTTAAGAGCTCGATAGTTAGATTACGTGTGTTTTCTCTTAAACACTGTTTGTGCACGTTTGCATGTTCTCTGTATCTGCAACACCTACAGTCGGTCCCAGTTATTTATTTGCACACCAGAGATCCATTCCATTTATTTTTTAAATTACACAAACGGTCACAGAATGCCAACATTGAAAAAAAACACTGGCCGGCAAGAATTCAAAATCGTGTTTGAAAAATTTGAACGAGACACGTGTGTGTGAGCGGCATTCGGACTTTCGAAAGAGTTTCAAGTTAATTAGATAAGAAAAAAAGATAAAATACGTTTCAAATAGGTTTTAAGTAATCAAAGATCATCTAAATTAATGATAGTCAAGAATAAATCCATTACTCAACGTGCAGACACCCACAGAACTATTTAATTAAAACGCAGACAAAAATGCGAAGCGAAAGAGTCGGCTGCCAAATATCGAAACTGGAAAAACTATTTAATCTGAAAACTTTAGTAGGTTGGTACACTGGCATAAATCTGAGACGTCGCAGCGTCGATGCCAAGGAAATAAGATGAGATCGAGTTGGCAACATTGTGTGCTTCGTATGCATAATCTGTCAAAGCTATTGCTACGGAGATGCATTTGTGTGCATCTAGTTACATTGGTACCTGTTTTCATGTAATCTCCTTTAACTCTTGTAAACTTTATACGAGATTACTTTTTGTTACCCTGTATACTTTTTGTATACTGAGTGTGAATACTCAATCAAATATAAATAATAGTTTCAAAGATCATATAATTTTAAAAATAATGTTTGAAAGTAATTATTAAACTGTGGTTTAAAATTAACATTTTAATATGAAAGACCATATATAGAAGACCATATAATAGAATAAAGAAGAATAACAGATAAGCTTCCTTCAATTGAATTGATGATAATTTTGTTTACTAATTATATTATCTTTATTCATTATTAGCCACAAACTTATAACATATAAAAATTTATTTAATAAGATTCTCAAGTTTTCAATTCTATAGCATTTTTATTTCAGTATAAATCAGTAGAAGACTATATTTTTGATATTTTTTGTTGTTTACTCCTATGTCCAGGTATTTATTTACCAATTACAATGGCTCACGTGGGAACAAACACGAAAACAATTTTCCTCACAAAAGATTACCCAGAGCGGCCCTTTATGAGTTCCAATCACGACATAGCACGATAAACTATATTTTTCTCCAGTAAGATAATGTATTTTATACGATAGGTATAATATTTGGACGACAATATATTTACACTCAGTAAAAATATATAAAACAACATTACAACGAAAAATGTTCGGCCAAAAAAGACATTTGATGTTATAAATTTTTAAGTATATTATAAATATTATTAGATTCAACAGCAAAATTTATTAAAATTGACAACATGCATTTATATATTTTTTTTATTATTATTTATTTCTAATGACGTAGCTTGTAGTATTTTTAACTAATTTCTGACAAAAATAAATGAATTATGAATTATGTTGCGTTCGTTCGTATCATTTAGAACATAACAAAATATCGTTAAGAACATAACCCTATCTCTGTGGATAGATAGGGCGATGATCAATCAAAGTCAGATAGTAGTTACCGAAATCACGAGTATCATATATCACATTTGTCTAAGGTTTTAGTTACGTAACTATTTCAAAACGCCTCAAGCAACTCTAAATGTACAATCTAATTTGAATGTTATATTTCAGGTGCCAAGGTTGAAGTTTCAATGTTATCATTTGGGTATTAAAACGAAATTACAAGGAGGTGGTAAGAGAAGAGTCGCCAGCCACACACGACGAATTACGAGCGAACCCGGGACGCTTGAGTTATGCGACCGCGTTATTTTATATTTATGAAATATGCTTTATTCTTGGTAAAAACTGGTTCTACTTCTAAAGTTGTTCTTATAGCGATCTCAAAGAAAGGTTAGCAATCCGAAGGTTTTACTATTTGTTTACGTGCAAGCATATCTATCATAAACATTTGTCATCCGTATTGCATTGGAAATAAAAGTGAATAAGAATTTTGTGAGAAGATTAAACTTAGAAGTAGTGGATATACAGCATTTCACAATAATATTGCGAAAAACAATCCAAAACATATCTATCTACTTCATGTGTTACTAGACAGAGTGACTTTTTGAATGAAATGTCTATCTATATCAAAAAAGTATATAATGCTTTGTAATTCTATATTTTTTAATTTTCCAAGTAAATCAAGATGAACAAACTATTCTTACAACAAGGTGTGAAAATGTTACAAGTACAGAAAAGCGTGGCGCGATTTGTCAAAAGGAAAACAAACATTTCAGAAATAGTTCGTCTTGACAAGTTTATAGCGTCCCAGCGTCTCTGTTACAAAATTATACGGACTAACCCGGCTTTCTAGATGAGAGACAAATGCTGTAAGGCAACGCGATGCAGCGCCTTGTTACAATATCAAATGTATGGACATGTTATGGATGAAATGTGACTAGTGCTCGAGCAACATCAAGAGAGATGCGTGTCACTGAGATGACAATGTTGCTGCATGTGTGATTTCACGTGAATTCGTGAATTCGAGCTATTGGGAATTCCTGTATTTGCGCGTCTTATTTCAGCTGCATAGAAAACGTCTAGCATTTAGTTGTGGCTTATGTTGTCGTCTCTATATCGCATATAGCGTCGCATCTCGTAGTTCAGCATTGCATCACTCACCTATGACGGCGGGTAAGGAATTTTATTCTGCGCGCGCGGCTTTTCCGGCGGCTGATTTACGCATTTGCGTAATACGCAGCGCTTCAAGGGTTGAATTGATTAAAATTAATGGACTCCATGCCGTCTTTACAAATAAGAATATGTCGTTGAATAATTTAAGAACTTTTTTGATGAATGTTAAATAATAAATGAATTTAGTTTTTTAACCACCGCGCACCGTACGTAAAATTCTCAATCGCAGGATGTATAAAATACAGGTACCTAAGCAACATAAAATAGTTGATATCCTAGGAGGGTGGTATCGCACGACGATAAATATTAAAAAAGCCAGTACATCACAGTCCAAACACGTAACTAGTTTCTGCGGATATTTGTCTAAGCAGACACAGTTTGGAGGAGGGATGTGGCAGGCGAACTACAGAAATGCGATTAATATCAAAAAATTATAAAAAGATATTTAAAAATAATTTTAAATCAGAACGACATCAACTTTTGAATGTCTCTCAAGTTTGTTTTTTGCTATTGCATTACATTTATTTATCGAATAATTATATCTGCAACCACATTGTAACAAAATGTAAACTCATGTTTTTTGCAAATAAATAATCTTTGTCTTTGTCTTTGTAAACTACTGCTGGTGTGAAATATTGTACATGCGTTGAAAATTAGAACGATGCTTTCTTTTTTGAATACCTACACTACAATCACATTTTTAATGTCATTATGCGCAATTGATTTCTCAAAGATAGGTTATCTTGTCAAAGTTTATAAAAGTCATGCGTTTAAAATATAAATTATTTTCAGGATTGTTTCAGATTCTAAGTGAATATAAGGCGATAAGATAGGCTTGCTTTCATCCTCACTTTGGGACCTAAACTAATCTGTATCGCAAATTCGTACCATCGAGTAAATTTTTAACATTAATGCGATTCATTTCAGGTTCCTATTTTAAATTGAGTAGCATTTGAATCGTTCAGTAAAAGTTAATTGTAGGCTTGCTGTCTTATCGCGTGAAGTCGCAAGTGTTCAGGGGCCCTAAGTCGTTGAAGTTGCGAGTAAGAGCGCAACAAGAATAATACAAAATGTTTTTCATTTTCTTTATGTCACCCCCGGCAGTCGTAAAGGCATTAAGCGTGACCAAACTTTTGTTTGATACCAACGATATAAGCAAGAACATACCGACAACGTTCTTAAAATTTCAGCTCAAAATATTATATAAAACTGGAGGATGAAATATGCTTTGAAATTTTGTCGTTGCAAAATGTATTTGTATTTGTTGTAAAATATTATTGTCAATAGTTCTTAATATCTTTTACGTTTTCTGACTGCAAGATGTAAACTATGAATTTAATGCTTTTTTTGAATTTGTTTAAATTTGTAAATGAAAGGTCATACGTACACATATTTTTCAAGTTAGCTTTATTACTACACTCTGGATATAGCTTTTGCCCTCGGCTGCGTATATTTCTCTGCGAAAGCGGAACAGCCATGATTTCCATACAAACTTTCACCAACCATCAGTCATTTAGGGGATGAATTTTGGATGAATCTTTGATCGTGGGTCTTTTTCTATAAGCATGCCAAATTTCATCAAAATTGGTCTAGAGGTTTGGCCGTGAAAGCGGAACAAACAGACTATCGCATTTAAAATATTAGTTTAGATTAGTCAAAGTCAAAGCATTTTTCATGTCAAATTTTAAAGTAATATCTCTTTTTAATAGTCGCGTAAAAGCCAATAGTTTCTTTTCACATGCCACTAAGCGATAAAACTAAAATCAAAGAGACAAAGATCCGGCACTGATTTGGTAACTTTCCTAACATATGTATGGGGGATGTTTTCAGTTCGGTCACGATCCTGTCTCTGCGAGGGGGACGTAATGACATGTTTACTGTCTCAATGGAACTACTACTACAGCTACTTTATTAAGGCGACGACTCGGTCAAAATTAATAAAAAAATTAAAAATGCTTTATTTAATTTAGAATGATATATATCGTCACAAAAAAAAACTTAAACTAAGTCTACCGCCGACTTCCAAAGCGCAGGTGAAGAAGAAGCGGCTCAACAAACTTCACCGCAGCCTTTTCTCCAAAGACGTCGATTAACAAATTTAGGTCTTATCAACAAACAATTCAATACAAACCTTGGATTAAAATCGAATTCGGACCTCATTATTGTTTTAAGACGGCAAAACACGGTAGTTTTAATTCACTTGATGAAAATAAAATGCAAAGTGCCTTTAGACTATTAAAAAAATCTGTTACAATTATATTTCAAAGACAAAAAACAATTCTGATGTTTATTTACTTTTACAATTAAATTGAGATTCGTTATAAATAAAATTAACATAGTACAAGTGATAAGCAATAAATTTTCATTAAAATTCTAATAAAATAAAATTCTTGACGCATTCTTTAGCCTAATAAAATTAAATTAATTGCTACTAACTTCGTCTACCGTAAAAATATAGAATGTATATAATATACGGGTAAAAAATACCTCGATTATTTAGTATTAGGGTGTCATAGCTAATAGTATTAACGTAACATGTACCTTACGAACGGGTGCAAATGTTTGTCTATGGTTTATCGATTATCGATTCTGCGTGATCGCCGGTTTAATTAATAATTATTATCGTAAGTTTACTATAATTTGCTACTGTTATTCAATAATGAAACAACTAAAAAATATATTAGAGTATGCTTTGTCTATAACGTATAGGTAGGTACTTAAGACATGATGTTACCAAAATCCTTCAAAAGCGTATTCTTCTGGGCTTTCTATCTAACTAGAATTAGGTATAAAAAATTCGCCCTCCGCAGCTGTCTGTCTCTAAGCTTTCTTCTTTTAAACCATGCAACGGATTACGAGCCCGTGCGAAGCCGAATCAGGTCGCTAGTTACTTATATTAAAAAACGTAAAATAATAATGTGGCAACCCTAGCGAAGTAAGCGAGTAATTACTTTATTAGGTGTCTCCGGAAGATGGGCCCGAAATATGGCGGTGGGAGCCCTACCGAGAAACGGCCGGTTACCGAGTACTTTGTTATACAAGTACTTATACTTTAGTACTTATGACAAATTTGAGATTCACAGCTCTAAAACTTTTATTATAAGATTTGATCATAAAATATTTTTCTATTCAGTTTTAGCACCATTTATTTTTTGTTCAGTTTGGTGATAATAAAAATATTGTACAAGGCACAAAGTCCAATATGTAAAAAAGTTTTTAGATAATTACCTACCTAATCACTTTAAATCAGCAAAAAATCAAAATCAATAAATTTATCATAGCTTCACTTACTCAATTATTGTTTGAAAACGTAGTTTGTAACTGGCACAAAACAACTTTTCAGATAAAACAATACGGTGTTAATCACTAAATTTTAAAACAAAAGTGGAGAAATCACGTACTACACGACCACGGGCCACTCTAAACGACAAATTAACAGCCTCAATTACTTACAACTACCAGCAGTTAGCTATCGCAGTAAACTAGCTATGCGACCCTGTCTTACCTGTGGCTCGACTTCTAATAGCCAGTTATATTTTATGATCTACCTTTGTAAATAATGCCTTTGCACAATAAAAAATATAACAATTGCGCAAACGGAATTCCTTTTTTGAAATAGAACAATAACTATTGACTGGACAATGGAGATCTATTTTTGAAATTGTTCCTTTTTTAAAATTCGCCACGCAAAAAAGTTGTTCTAGGAATTAAAAAATAAGTATTGTCGATTTTTTTTGGAGAAAGCATAATACTGTGACAACGGAGTATCGTTCTAGGAAGTCGCCGACGGGATGGGGATGTGCCAAAAAGAGATAAAGTAGTTTTATTGATCTATACGGACGTTCAGGCCGCGCGAGTGTGAGTTGAATGAAACGAAGATAACTTGCCGCCCCAAGTTTGCCTGTCCTTATCTCGCTAAGCATTTTTGGTTGTTTCCATCCTTTTCGAGCCACGTGACCTAAGCAGGGTGTAACTCACCCTACAGCGGCCATAACTTACTCATAGCGATAGGCGGTACGGTCTCGCAAAACATGTTAGCTTATTTATTTTTAATTTTTTAATCTAAATAAAAATTGAAAATCTTTTTAGGTCCACAAAGTCATTTAATATGAAATGATAAAAGGATAGCGCGACTACAATATTATACATTTATATACAGATATTTTTACAGAAAATATACAGTTAAGTTATTTTTTAAACTGTATCGTTAAAGTTTCTAAAAATTTAATGTACTCCTAGAATTGATCAGTCTGTAAAACGCACATTGATTGTTTTTCTAAAACAAATTTAAGTTAAAAAAATAGTGTACTTAATTTAAGTATAATTTCAACTAGACTGAAACAATTTAAGGATAATAAAACAAAACATTAATATCATAACTATACTAAGAAATAACTTTTTATTTGGTGCTGTTCAGCCCAAATGTGCATGTCGTAAATTACGGCTCTCCTTCACCTCATCTTTCTCTGTCTTGGCATTTTTTGTCTCGTTCCCCCGCATTTTATTAACTGGCTAGGTCAATTCACTGGGGTCCTATATATAGCTTGTTGTTTGTCAAAAATATAATTGGAAATCTGTTGTTGCAATAAAATAAGATTTAGGTATGCTACTGGGTGAGATATTGTCCTTTTTATTTGAAAATTTTGTATGCGCATGTAATTTGAATAGATTATTTTGATTCCATGGAATTAGTAGGAAGTATTTAGTAACCTACTACTAAGTACTTACTAAATCCATGTTTGATTCTGAGACATTATGGCCATTACGTACCATTTAATTACTTGGCATTACGAATAATGTTACCTAAATATTTTATTACATCCAAGTTCACTCATTGCGATTTTACTAGATATTTATGTTATGCACAAAAATTTCAACAAAAAAAACGAATACGAAAACAAGCATATTTCAGTTAATAAATATTCACATTTCAAAAGTGTCAAATAAATGTCATTCTCTTGACAAAAAAAATCATTAAAATTCAATAAAAACAAACATAAAACTGTACTTTAAATCACGGCACACATGGAAAATTAAACAATTCATAAAAATTATCTGTTTACAATAATTAATTTAAGCGGCAGTTCACACGGGGCCGCAATCGGGAGCCGTGGTGTTCCGAAGCTCGTAAAAGTCAACAGAACGATCACGATAATCGTAAAGTAGTCGTAAAACAAATAATTAGCCTGTTGACTTTACAGCCTCATACTCGTACTTCGCAGCCACTTGAAAACGAATAAAAAACAAAGAGAGATAAGTTCTTACAATACCCTAGGAGATCGTTGATTATGTTATCGGCTTTATTTTGCTGCCGATTTAGCAAAAAAAATAGGTCAAATAAAGGGATTACAATTATTTTTATATAAATTTGCCTTGAAAGTAGTAGATCTGCCTATATTCTTCGTAGGATTCGTACCTATGCAATAAACGGGTCTTAATTAAATTGATATATAAAATAATATTGCTTTAGAATTGTTAAGCTGTCGACGTTCAATATCATATTTTATATTATTAATTTATTTATCATGGTCGTGGGTTTACACAAAGCAGTTAAATTTTATTATTTTCAGCAATATAGCGCCATCTATTGTCGAGTGGTAGTAACCAATCGATACGGCGAGGCTGAAATTGGAACTGAAATCATGAAAATAACTTTAAATTATTACCTTCAAATTAAAATCGATTTAACGACAGATGAGGATATTACAATTAAAAAATACATTGGCCTTTTAGCATTAATTTATACATATAAATGAAAGTATTGGAAAACCAAAATGAAGAAATTAAATAACACAAACATTGAATCAAACGTGACAATCCGACAGTCTTTTGAATCGAATTTACGCTCATAAACAACTTGCAGTAATAAAGTGAGAAATCCCATAAAATAACAGCTGATCACCACGATTGGGCACAATACGAACGAACTCATAATTTTACAGCCAATTTACAAACAATAAAAGTCATTCTCTTGTCTTACACGCCCATTCGCCCTCCGATATCTCCATATTCGATGGCCAAAGTCGTAATTCCCAACTTTTATGTCCCAATAAAACCATAGCCCCTGGAGCTTGGTTTCCATTCTACTGTCAATAGGTGGCGCTTTTAACTCAATCGCTCGGTGATATGTAGCGCCATCTGTGTGTGAATCACTGAACCTTTTTATGAGCCATTTGAGGCCGTCACGTCGTAAAGTAGATGTTTTATGACCTCGGTTGATGCCGCTAGTGTATCAATGTTGCCTCTCTTCTGAACATTTTCATTAGATTGAAACGAACTGAAAAATATTATCTTGTTTTATTTTTATTTGGTCAAGGTTCGCGTAATAATCAAATAATAATACTATTAATACGATTATTTTAAAGTAGGCCTAGATGACTGCACATAAAATTTTTCTGTATAGAACTTTAAGCGGCGGCAATAACGGCGATTTTGCCAATACTCACACAAACACATCTTATTGTAATAGGTACATGGCCTTGTTATCCTATTTCATAATTTTCCATACCTACTAATCACGCGGTCATTGACTGAAGTGCGTAATGTTATTAGCTAATCTTCTATTGGCTAACTAGGCATCTACAATTTTTTTGCAATTAGCTGTAGGTGACACCTGCTTTTTTATAAAAGCCTATTTTGTGTCCCACTGCTGGGCAAAGACTTTCTGCTACCACAACTCTCGATTCAATACCTAATTGCCAAAATTTACATTTAAACGCAATATTTGTATATACTTGAATACAGTTTCGTGCTGTTATTTTGATAATAGTTACCTAGGTATGATTATTTCTGGCATCTGCCAGAAAACACCTACTTATAGTAGTAATCTAATCGGAATTCTTCTATCGTTTAATTCTACATTTTCTTCATTCTGATCACATTCAAAACTCGGAAGTATAATTGTCGTGCAAAAATGAAGTTTTTGGCATTATACGAAACGAATGGCATTGAGTTGAGCTCGACTTCCTTCGAACAAGTTTAGTACTAAAATACACCACTATATCACGAGGGCGCTATGCGTCACGTTGTCACCAGAATTAGTTAGCGCGACATCTACCGGTAAAAGGCTGAACTATTACGTAGCCTACGGAACCGAATTAATTTCATGCCATGAATGATTTCATGGTTCATAACTTTCTGAACCATTTTTTATAAACAATTGTAATTCTGGAAAATATAATTTCAATATATAAAAAACAATCGTTGTTATTTTTTTATTGGTATCAATGAACTTTTAATTCGGAAAGTAAGTTGATGGCAAAATGCCATGACGACATTGTTCAAACAATAGATGGCGCCATTGGGTTTTGTTAATAAAATTTATTTACCGAACTTCAATATCAATATGATTCAAATTATTATATACTTATAAAGTTTTTCCTTTTTTACATATAATTTCAAAGCGTTCACTGGGGTTTATGTAAACTCTGTTTGATTTGTCTTTTTTTGTCGTCATAAGTTATTACGCAAGAGGTTGACACAAAATTTATCTACCTATGCAGGTGCAATTTTCAGGAAATCGGACTATGGTGTGATTCACGCAAGCCTTTTAAAAATTTTCCATCTAATGAAATCAGATACCTACTTTTATCTAATGTCAAAAACAAAAAAATATAATTAAGCTTAGGTATTTATACCTACCTTGAGGTGATAATACCTTTTTTTAAATATATGTTTAAGTCCCACTGCTGGGCAAAAGCCTCCCCTAACTTCCACCACGCATTCCTATCCTTGGGGTCCTCTTGCCATTGCTTGACGAATTTTTTGATGTCATCCGACCATCTCGTTCTAGTCCAATGACGTCATAATTTTGAAGTCACAAATCATTCCTGATGTACCTCTACTTTAATAAAGAACGAAAAATTGTACGCGTAACTAATGAAACCAATCAATTAAAGTGACATTTTCATGACATGATTGTCGTACCTATTTGATTATTTTATTTTTTACTTTTTTATTTGTATATAATTAAATTTTCTTGTGCAACTTATAATGTTAAAAATAAGGTTTGGCAATAAGACAATACCATAAGGCATAGTCTTCCAATCAAACTTTGGACTAGGACCGAACAGAAAAAGGCAATTGGGGTGCTTTAGAAATCAAAATCTAGTCAGACTTACCTTGATAGCCATCTCTTCACCACCACTCATTCTGTTGCTTTTAGTATTAATAAAGAATGCCTTATTTACGTAAACAAACCCGTGATCGAATTTCTAGCCCGGCAAGGCGAGAGATTACGCCCCAAAATTTTCCGCAATCCATATAATTAAGTTCCCAAACCACTTTAATCCAGCCGAACCCAAAACTGCCATAAATTCTATGTAAAAAGTTACCCGATATCTGGGGTAATTATAAAAGCAGGCTGAGTGACAAATCCCCGAATAAAACAACAAGGAAATAATTCCGAACATAAATCGCCCTCTCAGTGTGAATAGAATAGCAATTATTTGGTTGAGTTGGTACTCCTCTCGATGTACCTACCAATGTAGGAAAACTCGTTAGCAACTCGCATCAATTTCACTAGCATCGAACCGTAAAAAATGTTTCATTTACGAATGGGATTTACTGAA
This sequence comes from Plodia interpunctella, assembly GCF_027563975.2. Lineage (NCBI taxonomy): Eukaryota > Metazoa > Arthropoda > Insecta > Lepidoptera > Pyralidae > Plodia > Plodia interpunctella. The sequence goes on along the minus strand of NC_071302.1, from coordinate 7,150,744 downwards.
AAATGCTCTATGGAATTCGGTAAAACCGAGTGACATTTTCTGTAGAAATTATCATGTAAGACGAGTGACTGATTCAAAAATGCATCACATAAATTCAATTTAATCTGAAAAGTGAGGTTTCTAATAAGCAATTGGGCGAATCAAAAATAAATTATTTCTTCGCAGTTAGCTAGTAGTATCAATCTAAAATAATTAGTGTGGGACCACAAACACGTAAGAATGTAATTATGTATGTAATGTAATTTGCTGAGTCGCTACTTTAATTTAAAAATAAAATGATAAATCAGATTCGATGAATCTAGTTTATGTAAGATTAATATTAAAATAATGAGACTAATAAGAACTTTCTTTGTCACTGGTATCATATAGTTAGTTTCCAGTGTTAATGTGGTGAGAAAGAAAACAATAGTACTGAAAGAGAATCCAACCTTATTAGATCTACCCTATGGTTCAAATCGACTAATGTTTTGGACCTCATAGAGGTTGTTTGGTCCAAGAAGACAGTTCTAGTCCGAATGTTAAAACTGAAGGGATATTTGTTATGTAATTTAGACATGGTTTACAATTTAAAGTCTATACAATAATTCTAAATCACTACGGCATAGTTTGGTTAACAGTAAATAACATTATGCATTCGTAAATAATACGAACTAGAAATGTTCAATTAAAATTTATTTTGAGTAACGACTCTAAACAAATTCACCATTACTCACGCAAATATGTTTTAATGAAATACTGAATTTTATATAATTTTCCTATAAATTAAACTTTTTTGAACCGGAAGCAACGTGTATAAATAAAAATGTCAAACGTTGATAAATTCCTTAACAAGCCCTCGAATTGTTCAGTTTTTCAGTTTTCGTGACAAAGGGCAATAACTGCTGTTTTTATTCAAAATGGCAATCGTAATTACTTCTAAACATCGCTATCAAATGATAACAAACACGCCCCCTTAATCAGGCTCTCGAAACAATACCAAGTCTCAAGGCAATAAAGAAAGGAGAATAAAGATAAATTAGCGTATCTCTAGACGGATGGGGGTTGTACGGACCCGTGAGGAAAAAGTTGGGGTGTTCAACCCTTCCTTTATTTACTCGAACGCCCTCTGTCGCGAGTTTGATAGAGTTTTTATTTATCTGTATCCCACACAACAGGTTTATCGCGATCAATGTTATATTATTTCATTGCTTTGCAAAAATAGTTTATTTTCTTCTACCTTTTTGAGAAGAAGTCTTGCCAGAATGATTAGTGGAAAAATATACTTAAGGTTATAGCATAAGTTACTAATATAAGAATTATATGATGACGTAAAGGATAATGGTCAATTTTGTCACTATCATACACCTTCCATCTCTTACTTACGTCTCTCTATTTGCTGAAAACGTACAAATAAGTTAAACTACAAAAAGTAAAACTAATAAGATTTAAGCTTTTGTTCAGCACTTATTAGAAACATAAAATGACATTTTTTTCAAAGACAAAGACAAGGATTATTTATTTGCAAAAACATGAGTTTACATTTTTTTACAATGTGGTGTTAAAAGAAAAGCTTAATCCTACATGTTTCACCGTCCACGGGTATGCAAATTTAAATGGAGAGCATGCTATCATCCCACGAAACAAAATCGAATAAATAAAAGTAACTAAATTTTTATCTAAATCTTTATTTTATTTAAAAAAAAAATTGTTCAAATTATCAATCAGCAAGGACCTGAGGTGCTTTTTAACTAAATTTAAATTTTGATCTTTAATTTGTTGTGGAATTTGGTTATCAATTTTAGGCGTCATACATACAATACTTTTACTGAGTAATGCCGTAGGGTGTAAACATAGTTTATATTTATCCCGATGATTTCTTAACACAACATCACAAAGGCATGGGAATAAATTAGCAATACATTTAACAAATAACATTGAAATGGAAAACTGAAATAAAGTAACAGCATGTTGCTATTGTCAAAGAAAAATAAGTGTAGATGAAGAAATAAAGTTTTTTATAAAACAAAATAAGCTAGTCGGAAATTTGGTAATATGTATCAAGGTGTCAACCTGGTTTTTAGAATCATATTTATAGAACTTTGGTACCATTTATTTGTATATATATTTTTTTTAAACGTATACAAGTAGAGTAGTAACTCGAGCTCAACACTGAAAATGCAGGTGTAGACGTGAGGAGGTTCGATAAACACTAAATAGTGACATAAATTACAACGACGCATGCGCAACGCACTGGCACTCAATTTAAAGTGCGATTTCAATTAAAACGCCTCCGTGGATTTATGGTATTTCTAATTTATGTACTTTTAGCCGGCCGCTTATTGGATGCAGTTGACTCGATAGGAATACTAATTGAAAAATAATTGTTATTTTTTTACTGTTTATATTATCAATCAAAAAATTCTGATAAGAATTTTTACACCGATGTACCACTAGCATTGTTCCAAACTTGGTATTTATAAGTTTGGTTTCCAGTGACTTAAATATTTCGACTCGTATAGAAATCAAATATTATTATATTACCTACTTGTCAAAAGCAAGATATGTTTACTTCCAAATATTACCTCACCCTTTTTAGACAATATCTAAACAAGCAGAAGAAATCAAAGAACTATGCCTTCTAGGAGTAACTTTTTTATAATATAATAAACTTAATATAATATTCTTTTAAATTTTATAGTTCCTCGATTATATACAGTATCGCCATATGAATAAATGAATAACAAATTTATATAAGACTTTTAATTCATATAACCCCAGGCGCCCCAAGATGATTTCAGATTACAGGCGATTGCTCACAAAGCTATAATTTACTTATAAAGTGACTTCTCAGTATTCCACTCTTCATACATCTTAATTCAATAATAACACATTACTTATGTAAACTCGACTAAAACTTCATATAATTTACAGCCAACATGCCTTCGAGATACGAGACGAGTATAATTTCTAACAGTTCAGCGTCAATCATGATAATTAAATGTGACAGCAATTAGGTAAGTAGCTATCAAGAGTACCCTTGTCAATTACTGGGCAGGAACATGTCAGGCCTGTTTACCCTATTTTACATGAACACGCCCACGTGCAATGTTGCTCCGCCACTTAGCTTTACACAACTTTGTACAGCAATCATTTTAATTACGATTTTTGAATCCAGAAGTCGATGGGTATGTTTATCAATATTTATAGGTATATTATATACATCATATTCTTATGTAGATTCAGAACTATCATTCGTAGAAAGTTGAATGAATATGGCATGTTGCGCTCTTTGGTGTGGGTTGGAATTTCCCAAAATTCCCACGGGAATGGGATTTTACTTCTCGTACGGAGTTGTGGGCAAAATCTAATTATTTTAATTATGAAATAATAACTGAAATATATCTCTCCAACACAGAACATGTCACATATATATTTTGTTTTTATTCTATGTTTAAACGCAATCTGATAAAATTCATTGAAATCAACACAAATTCAAATTCAAAATTCTTTATTCAATTTAGGATAATATACATCACTTATTGACGTCAAAAATTACTTAAACTAAGTCTACTGCCGGCTTCCAAAGCGCAGGTGAAGAAGAAGCGGCGCAACAAACTTCACCGCAGCCTTTTCTCCAAGGACGTCAATTAACAAATATAGGTCTTATACATATATTAAAAATTAGGAGGACGAATTTACATCATTATTAAAAATGTCAAAATTTGAATGAATAAATAAAATAAAAGTTGAATTTCCAATAAAATTATTGAAAATTGTCACACAAAATATACACATATTTATAAAATAAAAAGCTAGATGTACAACACGTACGTAATAATATCATAAACCAATTACATATGTTATGAGGATACTGCACCATGCTTGGGCCAAACATTATTGTCATCCACATAATCGTCAGACTTGTAATATGTATTTTTACAAAGTACTTCTTTTATATAATTTCTAAATTTTTTGTCCGGCAAATCAAGAATCCATTTAGGCAATTTGTTATAAAAACGGATACAGTTCCTAACAAAAGACGTTCTAACTTTGGCCAACCGATGCCCGGGGACAGACAATTTATCTTTATTGCGTAAGGCTCTATCAGTGTAATCACCAACTTTTTTAAATAAGTTTAAATTTTTCCGGACATGCATAATGTTGTCAAATATGTATTGAGAAGGTAAAGTTAAAATATTAATATCTTTAAAAAAATCTCTAAGGGAATCCTTTCTCTTCAATCCATATATAGCACGTATTGCTCTTTTTTGTAAAATGAAAATAGTGTTAATGGTGCTAGCACTCCCCCAAAGTAGTATCCCATAGGACATTAAGCTATGAAAATAACGAAAGTAAACTAATCTAGCAGTCGCTACGTCCGTAAGTTGTCTGATTCTCCAAACTGCGAATGCCGCGGAACTAAGCTTTTTAGATAGGCCATTAATATGAGCGTCCCATTGCAATTTGGAATCAAGGGTAATTCCTAAGAATTTGGTGTTTAGTACAAAATCTAAGCTTTCTCCATTCAGAGTCACGTCGACGTGAGCCTGCCTAACATTGGGAAGTGTAAATTTAATGCATTGGGTTTTAACACAACACTGGAAAATTGCAATCATTTAATAGAACCAATTCAGATAACAGCCACAAACACGATATAAATAATTATTAACAGCAAAATTGACTCCACATATTGAATTACATCTATTTACCGCAGTTACAAGATGCCTCTCAGATTGTTATTGACATTAACACGAGGCACGGACATAAAGTTATGAAATGCCAATGACAAAATAACTGCATAATACAGTAATGGCTACACGTAACGCAATAATATTATATAACAGACATTACGACTTCGTTCGACATAAACGCATTCTCCGCGCTCGGCTTCTGAAAGACAGTGGAAAATTGACAATAAATAGGCGTTTATAATCTGTGCTCGTCTATTTATTTATTTAGAGACTAGTTTCATCACGCGGCTTTGCTCGTCCGGGAATTTTGGAATAGAAATTACTGAATGCCACTCAGGAATGTGCAGCTTACTAATGGTGAAAGTAGATATAAAACGATGAAAACAATAAAAAATGCATTAACCAAGCAATTAATAAAAAGAAACCTAGTTTAATCTAGAACCGAGCTTTTATAAGTGCTATAAACCAATAAAGTTGGGAGCGAACAACCGATAGATAATGAACTTTTATTGGTCAGCTTTATTACCGTCCCCCAGTGATCGTGATGGCAAAAGCTCAAGATCGCTTTTACATTATTTACGCAGCGGTTCTAAGTTTGCAATAATGCAGTTTAGAAATGACTTATTAACGTTGCTATTTTTATAAGTTATCGGTAAGTACATTCGATTATAACCATGTTTATTTATAAATCGGTTATACTATGTATATTTTATATTTCGATTATAGTTATCATTCAATTTACCCACTGTGTTGTATCTACAACTAGAAAAAAAGTAATAACACGTGGAAATATTTTTCTTTTACATTTTTATACAAAATAGTTATGTACATACTAGCTCTGTATAGGGGCTTCACTCTCATAGGAATTTATGAATTATTAGTGTTATGGACACTCCAATCCGTACCAACTATAATATTCAGAATTTTTGTAAATTTACTTTACGTAGACTATAGTTATCGAGTAATTTGTCTGAAACACTCGATTCTGATCAGATAACCTCTGATCCATGAACTGGCAAAGCTCTTACTGATCAATATCAAACAGATAAAATTAAAAAACAAACAAAATGTTTAATATCATTTATTACCTTTTTTTAAAGAAAAAAGTATGCTTACTTTGTAACCAACTTTATTTATATATTTATTCAACTATTTTTATTTTTTTGGCTACCCCCACTGCAGAAGGAACTATTCTAGGTACCTATTTTATAATGTAAATATTCACAAAATTATCTTCTAGCTACGATTTAATTATTATATACCAATTAATACACAACAATACCCACTTCTAGCTCGGATACTAAATTTTGAATTGGTGTGGAAATTTAGGGGTAAACTTGATAACGAGGGTAGTTTTATGACGTACGTGTTACAGATATTGTCCAGCGAATGCGTTATGTTATTGCCAGATATGAGTTCAAAATAAATGGATAACTGAGTTGTGTCTCCACACTGCGTACTCCAGCATAAAATTAATGGTTTATAGCACTTACAATTTATAGTCGTAGATGACAACTAAATTACTTTATGACAGTGGTGCTCTTAGCTATAACTGAAATGGAAATAGGTACTTAATTATACGGAAATAGTATTCTGAGATAATTTCAATAGTACCTATCCAGATTTTGCATTTCTTGTACTTAGCAAGTCTAAAGTTCTGCGCTGGTGTAAAACTAAAACTCGTTTCACAAATCATTAATATAATCCTACTAATATTGTAAATGCTTAAGTTTATGAGGACGTATGTGTGTAATGTTTGTTACTATTTCACGCGAAATCTACTGGACAGATTAGAGAATTAGTAGAATATAACCTGGAATAACACATCGGGTACTTTTTATCCCGGAATTCCTACGGGAATGAAGCCCCGGGGCGCAGCTAGTAAACAATATATCTAAAACTGTGATAATGGAAATCGATAGCTCATAAGAAAAAAATTAACATTTAACATTGAATGAAATTGAATGAATAAAAATATTGCATGCTAGGTATATCGTACTTTAACTAAAACAATTGATAGATACATAAAACTTTATTTGTTATCATTTCACATAACTTAACAAAAAGACAGAGAAAAGGAATACAAAAAAATTACAATTCAACTAAGTTAAGCAACTAAAAGAGACACTCGTTTCCCAGGAACGGGACACGCTAGGTTCGTGTACGGGAAGGCAGGGCAGGTCGGGTGGAGAGATAGTATCTGGCACGAACTGTCCCGCGCGGGTTAGTAAGGGTAGGGTCACCAGATCAAAGCAAGGAAATACGAAAAACAATCGGACATTTTCTTTGTGGCCAGTGAAATTATGTTGGATCTTGTTTTTTTTTTTTAATTTGTTTTTCATTTTTGTAATGGTAGTCTGTATTGAAAGAATAGATTAATTACTTTTTTTTTTACCTAGCCGTCCAAATGGATATTGTAAGTGTTACACAGAGTTACAGTGTTTAATTTTCCTGAAAACTTAAATATATCAAACTTAAATATTATTTTATACTAATCCTACTAAATCACTTACTCTTTATGAAAGCACAGACTAAATTTCTAGTAAGTAAGAATGCAATATCTCAAGTGTCTAACTAAAAATTCTTCAAATAAAACAGAGCGCAGCTGAGGCGGCTTGCACTACCACATAGACTTCGATAAAGATAGAAGTGTCTAAATCAGAAAATAAGGCCGAGTTACATGTTTTTATTTTATTCGTGTATCGAATACGTGTGTCGTCGGAACCTGGGCTCCAACGCTCAGTGAAGAAAGAAACCGTCCGACGATTCCAACGCTCAGATAATAATGGAAGAATACGAAAGTTTTTTTAAGAAATTTGATCGTAGTCGTAGGCACTTAGTTCTATAAATTTTAATAGTTAAAAAAAAATAAGTTGTGATTGTGATCATAAAATTTAGACACATTTTAAATCAAGAGTTATAAATCATTAAATAAAAAATACTTTATAAATATTACTTAATAAAAATACTTATTAATATTTTACATTTAGATTTTTCATGTATACATTTATGAATATATATTTTCCAAAATTTCACGACTGGAACATTCTCGTCTTCTTAAGTCTACGATAGGCTGCTATTTATGTATCCGGAACTGGCCAATAATTCTAGAATATTTAAAAAGTAATTACAACATTTGAAAATAGAACTCTTCGGCTAGAGAATAAATATTTTTCATGTCCCTGTCATTTGTTTTTTTCAATTGGCGCCAATTTTGAAAATAGCTTGTCTTCATTGCCATGGATTTAACTCGTGAACATTTTCGCGCGATGATTTATTATGATTTTCGGCGTGGATTAACTCAAAAACAGTGCATCGAACAACTGATTTTAACTTTTGGAGATGAAGCACCATCGAAAACCACTGTGTATTATTGGTTTAAGGAATTTCAACGTGGACGGTCTATGCTCACGGATGAAATTAAGGAGGGTCGTCCTAAATCGGTAGTGGTACAACAAAATATTGATGCTGTGCGACAATTAGTAATGCAAGATCGTCATGTTACATACCGCGAGATAGAGGCGTCTCTGGGCATTAGTATGACGAGTATACACGCGATATTACACGAACATTTAATTGTTAAAAAAATTTGTTCGCGTTGGATTCCGCACAACTTGAGCGTAGATCAAAAACAGGCTCGTGTCGACTGGTGTAAGAAAATGATAAAAAAATACAACCGTGGCACGTCAAAAGCTGTTTATAATATCTACACAGGTGACGAAACCTGGATCTATGCTTATGACCCTGAAACTAAACAGCAGTCAACGGTGTGGGTCTTTCAAGATGAACCGAATCCAACAAAAGTTGTTCGTGCGAGAAGCACTTTAAAGCAAATGGTCGCTTGTTTTTTTGGTATCAACGGACATGTAGCTACAGTGCCACTAGAGAATAGTAGGACGGTTAATTCTGAATGGTACACCACTATTTGTTTGCCAGAAGTCTTTGAAAAAATACGAAAGAACAACCCACAACGCAGAATCATACTTCATCACGACAATGCTAGCTGCCACAAGTCGGCTGAAACAAATAATTTTTTGGAGGGTCAAAAGATTGAATTGACGGGTCATCCGCCGTACAGCCCCGACCTGGCACCCAATGATTTTTATTTATTTCCAAACATTAAAAATAAATTACGTGGTCAACGTTTTTCGAGCCGCGAAGAGGCCGTTGATGCGTTCAAAACACACGTTTTGGACATACCTCAATCAGAATGGAAAAAGTGCTTTGAAAATTGGTTTCATCGTATGCAGAAGTGCATAGATCATCGCGGAGAATACTTCGAGAAACAATAAAACCATATGTAATAATATATGTTTGTTTAATTTTGTTATTCCGGATACATAAATAGCAGCCCTCGTATGCACATAAGAAAGATCTTTCATCTCGCGCAGCTGCCGTTGCCGGGGCAACCGGGCGACTACATAATGATGTATGCACACCGGACCATGTACAACTCCTTTTATTGCAAACGGGTTCTCGACAAAATTGCAATATTTAATAAGGAACCACCGCTGAATGTCAATTAATTTCAATAAAAATAAAACCAAAAGACAAATTAATCGATCATGCATTATTCAATCTAATTAGACGCCTCGAGATAATATTGTAATAGGAGCTATTATATGAAAATCATCTTGCGTTTTCTGCTTTCGGAAATAACAACGCTTTTAAATCAACGGATAGTTCCAAATATGCCGCCATCTTGGAAGTGTTTTTTATATATACTAGTGTTCAATTAATGTGTAATTGTCTCGTTAATAATGATTTATAACTGCAATTATGCTCTTTGTTATTGCATATTTCTCGGTTGCGGTTAGAAAAACGGTGGCATGTCTTCGTTAAGCCACAAAGTCGCTTTGCGGCGACCAAAATGGTGGAATTATCGACAAATACTTCGCTTTTTATAACCACATCTGCCGCATTTATCGGTGTATTAATTAAGTGGTGACATTTACTTTAAATATAATTGAAAATGTTCATATAGTTTTTAAGATCATTAATTTTTATTAAATTTCTTTCATACAAAGTAAGAAACTTAGTGCAACGATTGTCTTTAAAATTAATAAATGTAAATTTATTCACTGAATATTTAGTTACAGTTTGTCCAGGTCTTGTAAGTAGGATTCAGTAGGTAAACAAAACATAACTGTCCTTATTCTGTCACAAATAGATACCTCATGTTTTCAAAAAACAATCTATTACAAACTTGAATAAAATCGGTTACAAAAACACTAATAACTTCATTATGTCACGGAGATAAAAATTAGAATAAAACAAGCTAACATATCGGGCAATACCTCAAAATGAAGACGTTTAAAAATTCGCCTCTTGCGATACGCCGTAGCAGACCAACCAATAAATTTTTCGTATCGGCTAAATAATTATCTGTTATCGAATTGGCAGACGCAGGTCGGAGAGCCAAATTATGGCCGACACAACGCACTGTCAGCAAAAAAAGGAATAACATCTTTACACATGGAATTAAATATTTGATTATTCTATTTTCAAAATTTTAAACCTAGAATAATGACTTACTACGTTTGATGAAATGCTAAGTCCAAAAAAGAAAGGATCACTGAATTTCAAACTGGAATTATGTTCTGGCCACGAAAAAAGTTACATCTGTTTAAAATACTTCGTGCTTGTGTACGAAGTCGTTTATACAAACCAATGTGAATGTAACCGCTCTGGTTCATGGTTGTTAAATTTAGTGTCTTCATTTGTTTACGTTATTATGTTTATAAAGTTTTTGGTGTCGTATATTTTAAATGTTATGATAAATTATTTCAATAGAGACATCGTTAAATGCTGACTCTACATTGAAAAAAAAAAATTGGCGCTTCGTTTATAACCTACACCTACCTAACTGTATATATTAATCTAATTAGTATCTTTAAGGATTAAATTGATAACTACTGTATATTTTTCTGCGTGAAAAATGTCACATTTCTCCAAGTTTCTTGATGAATCCCAGGTAGTAAGACTTAGATTATGGAGATAAAGAAATTACAAGATAAACTTTCAATAATAGGTAAGAAGACGGTTGCGAAAGATCAAAGTAGCACCGCGTGAGTTGGTAAATTAAAACATTGCAAAACAGCAACAGCGTTCTTAGAGGGCTTCAAAAATGGCGTCGCTGAAGAGGCTTTTTCGCAACCGTCTCCGCGATAAATAATGTCTGCGGTGACTTTGATAAAAACTTACCTAGTCTCGTTTGGTGGGTCTCGGCGCGCGCCCCGCTCCTCCCCGCACCTCTCCCGACTTTTTTCTGCCCATTCCTTGCGCCCGCGCAATCGCCAACTGGTCACTTCCATTTCAGTCGTAACCCTAACTATTTACACCGCTACCACCTAAATAATAACTACTTATATTTATGGCAATTTGTTTAACTTCACCGACTATTTAAACTGCAGGAACACGATCACGTTTACACTAGGTATACTTATGCGAGAGTATTGAAGGAGATGGCGCGGAAGGTTTCACAGTCCGACAGCGATATAACTTACGACTCTTTACTTAGATTTAAGGGTACGAGACCGGGTCTCTTTGGTAGGCATATTAAATTTGTACAATACAGTTCAGACGCACGCTGCCAAGCTACGCACTACGTCGCACAATGTAAAACGCACTACGATACACCTACACTATCATACACGGAAGAGATTCCTACAAATTGCACTGGTTTCCGAACGCCTTTAACGATTGCGAATTAAAATATTCAATAAAACAACAATAAACAAAAACCCGAAACACAAAAAAATAATACGACCCGTTTTTAGTCTAGCATTTAACAGTTTATTTATTGTTCGTTCAATTAGAAAACATTTTGTCTAGTTAAAAATTATAATAAAAATAATCACAACAACCGAATAACACTTAATAACGAAAAATAATTACAAACAATATACAGAACACAAAGCTAAGGACTGTTCGGCGGATTGCGATCGTATCACTGGGCTAGCGCGCGAGGCCCGGTGGCCTGGAGGCCGAGGCCTTAATGTTTTAATGTTCAGGGTGGCCTTGCGCGGCCGCCGCGGCCGCTGCCGCCGCTGCTGCCTTCTGCGCTTGCGCCTGTTTCTCCTGCTCGTTAAGTTCTTTGATGGCTTGTATTTCTTTCTTTAACTTCATCCGTCTGTTCTGGAACCAAATCTTGATCTGCCGCTCTGTTAGACATAACGCGTGGGCCATTTCGATGCGTCTCCTCCGCGTGAGGTAGTGATTCGTGTGGAACTCTTTCTCTAACTCTAGCGTTTGATATCTAGTGTACGTTTGTCTTCCTCGTCTTCTCAGGCCGTTCGCTCCTGTAACAAGAAAATAAATATGTTGAAAACATGTGCAAAGTTCAACGAACTCAGTGGTAGATACTGTTTCAAGTGGCCACTTTTGTAGCCGGTTGGTATCAGGGTTTAAAAGCGTTTGAATGTTGAATGGGATTGGTTGTCTCACGGCTTAGTCCAAATGACGTTACAATTGGCGGTCACGACAGCTTCATTTCGTTCAAACGTCAATAATGATCTATGTTTGGGAAGAATCAGCCTTTGAGAGTGGATCAACCGCTTAATACTGTAGTATCTTGATAAGGAAAACAAAAATAAACGCATGATTATAATATTTGGACGAAAGTATAGAAAAATGTAGAATTGTTAACCAAGACAATGCAATAATTATTTACATTAAAAAAAAAATGAAATTTCGTTACTTGTCATCAAGACACGTTAACTCGAAGAAGAAGTAAAGAAGGTAGGAGAACTCAAGAATTTTTAAGGACCATCCAGAGCAATATTACCAAAAATATTGCTTTAACAGGTACCTACCAATCAGGAAACGAATGTGGCTGTGGGTATGTGCCGTCAAAAAATTGCGAATAAATTGGCCGGGGCCGTGGCTGAGCGCTTTTGAATTGGGTACTTGGAATTCGATTCCGTCATGATAACTGAGGGCCAATAGCCGCTCGCGAAAATTCGAGCGGCCATAGGGCTGCCGGGCTTAATTCCATCAGTGCAATTTAAAAAATATAACCCTGTTTTCGCTGATGCAGCAACCAGAAAAGCGATCGATGATAGAAAAAGTTGTAATGGAAAAGATAAGTTTTTGGCAAACATAATAAGTTTAAAATATAAAAATATATTAAATAATATAAAAATATATAATAATATTCATATTTACTTCGCCTAATACCTATGTTACTTTCGGGCTATCCAAACATTTGAAGGTTTATAACAAAACAGATCAATGCAAGGTTTTACAAGTTTAGCTTTCAAATATATTTAGTTGAGTAGATAATCGATATAATAAAAGTGACACATTCTAAGTAAAACGAACATAAAAAAGAAGAAAAATATGAATATAAAAGAGAAGAGAACAAATGAATAACGAGTGCGTATTCTTATACTCAAATACATAACATTGCATGCGTCGACAGCGGAGTATATAAGCTAATAAATTACGCAATGCATGTACTGTATATAAAATATCCAGTGCAGTATCGACACCCCTTCAACCCCGATGCAGTTATGCGCTTACGTTGCATGCCTTGCTCGCGTGCACTTTAATATAAGATTTTAACGCACGCTGCGAGCGTTTCTTTTTTTTACCAGCCTTTCTTGATAAGTGGACGAATTTAAATCTTAATTGTAAATTAACTTGTGAACTTCAAACGGTAGCTATGCTGTACAACGTTTTTTTATTGAATGTTGTAGCTTCTTTTTGTGAAAAAAAAAAGTTCTCAATTAAAAAATATATATATCAATAAATGTCATAGCATAAAAATAAACTGTTTTCATAAAGCAATGAACGAGCATTATCGTACATTATAATAATAAAACAAGAATCAAATCCCAAACATAATGACTTAATCTGAAGAGTAGACAGATCATGGTTTGTGTTTATCCTTATCGTTATAATAATAGCTAGTGTGTAAGATGCGTGAGAATTTTATGAAATGTATATAATATTTAAAAGTAATATTTCTTGTGTTACTACTCTGGGTACACATAACAGTTGTACAACTGTGATTCAGATAAAATTTATTGGTAAGAATTTCGTATTATACGGTTTTGTTTGAATTTCTCGCGGCCTTGATAAGGTACTTTAGCAAAGATATTCCCATTTTTTAAAACTGATTTGATTATATAATAGAACAAACTTTTATTGCTCACAACCATTCCCAATGTTAAGCAGCCATAACCACAAATTTCAAGACATTTCCTTGCTTCTTATACGCTACCCTCACAGCCGAAGTTAAGTGCAACCTTTTTAATTATTAACAAAAATTCTTTGGGCCGAAGTAGTGCTTAATTGAGTGACGCTAATTACTTAAGCCGTAAAAGCCTTCTGTGGGTACAACATAAATTTAAGGGGACCTCTTGTTTACTATACGCCCTTTATATAGCTATAACGACTTATGTTGCTTTAAGCAAAACGTATCGTGGTTTTAACAACTAACAAGTCACCGTTTTGTATTCTATCAGAGACAGATCACGAAGCAATTAATATTACCGTCGATATTTCAAGTTAACAAACTGACATTCTAGTTACAAATCCGTTAAATAAGACAGGGTTAGCAGTTGTGTTTCATAAACTTTCGCGTGAACACATAACTACATAATGCATTATATTAACGGGACTAACCACGAAACTTTTCGTTTCTTCTGAAAAGGTTCGTTTTAAGTCCGTTAATATTATGTAGTTAATGGTTAGCAGTGATCTTATAAGTAAAATCTACAATGTATTCAAGGAAGTAGACATGCTACTACATATATATATATATCAAATTGTATGCCAGAAGCGTGGATATGTGACGACTAATTAGACCGCGCCTGAAGTGTCAATTTGCACCTTGTAAATTCACCTCAAAATCCGGAGTGCGGTGTAAAAGCAATAAACATGACACAAACGGCTTCATTAAGGTTGTGGGCGGGACTATGTTCTAGCAAAAAAGTCGTGTAGTGGCGAAGGGCAGCCCTTAATAGGTATATAATGACGTCAAATGTTTCCTCTACGCACAAATCTGAAAATGTCATCTGCGTAGACGCATTATGAGATCCGGAACGAGGGCGTGTGGCGTTTCCTTTCACATCTGATAGCTCACATTTCAAATAAAAAAAATGTTTGTGTTACTTCGCCGTGATTTAAAAGCAGTAAGCTTTAAAAACGCCTTCAGGGAATTTTATCGAAAATAAAACTTGAATTTGCTTAAACAACGTTGATTATATGCGTTATTTTCGAAGCGAAAAGTTTGTTAAGTATTAAATTGCAAGATAACTACAGTAATTCGGAGGTGAATTTCTGAGTGGAATAAAAAAGGGAGCGGGTTTCAAGGAAATTGGTTCTCATCCGAAGATGCCGCACAAGTGTCACCAACCCGTTTCGTAACACGTGTTGCAAACAAAAGGAACTCGCCGGTGCCCCTCGACAAAAGGATTGTGCAAGTTATATCAGTCGTAAAGAATTTCCGACTTAGATGTATAGCCCAGCATTTGCGGGGGACATTGGCAACAACTGTTTGCTTCAACGTTTAATTGTTACTAATTCGTTAACTTTCCGCGTGATTTACAACTGTTGTTTTAGCATCGCCCAAGTTTTTCGAACACATGGCAGGGAAAACGTGCACGGAAGTATCTGTTGACATTTTGTGGGAGCGTAAATCTTGTTTTTTGATGATCTGGTTTTTTCCTGGCTGACATGTAGGTAAGAGAACGGTTGTGCAAGCATATTTCGAGGAAGGGTTCGCATTAAAACGGATCACGTCGACTAGCGTGCCCACGCGCACAATTTTCTTCGATAAAATTATGTAAAGTAGATATTCGCGAGGCGGCTCTAATGAGAGGAATTAAGATAGTATTCATAACGTGTTCTGCTAGGCAATAAATGCGTCTAGGGCCTGTCCAGACGGAGACACGGCAGTTAAAACGATTAACTTGTAGGTGAACCTGTAATTTTTTGCCGTAGTAGTATGGACCTTTTGATATAACAGCTAAGGAAGAAAAATATATAAACTCCTAAAGCTACTTTTATTACTATTTTATATGCATAAAAAAAGAATCAGTTGAATAATTTTACTTTTAGGACGTAGCAGCTACACGACTTTGCAACGTTTTACAAAAATTATCATCTCATTTCACTGCTATTGGCTTATAATAATAAGTGGTCAAAAATCACCCATATTACATATTCGCGACCAACCCGCCTCGCGCATAATAACTGAAATTGGTAGTCAGAAACGAAAATTACGAAATTGGTACTGTTACATTGCGGCAGGCGCGAAGGACCCGCGAATTTCGTGTACATGCCAGCCAGAAATATATGTAATACATTATAGAACGTTCGGGCAGATTGGAGGCTTGTAGGAGCGACTTGGGTGGTCCTCGGAATCAACCTTTCCGATTATAAAGTATATAACTGGCTATATGGCGCGTCCCTTACTCATATCTACACAGTCAGTTTATAAAAGCCCACTTGAAATTACGGTATCAATACTCGATGTAATTAAAGTTGGGTTTGTTTGCATGTACAGACAGCAGCGATCTTTTTAGATTTATGCCATTTCCGATCGATATTCAATATTATATTTTCATTTATTTATCTAAGTTTATTGCACAACATAAAGAGTTAACAATAGGCATTCTCTGATAATCAAATGTTCGGACCAAACAGAAAAAGGCAAAATGGTGGTGCTTCAAAAATTAAAGCAAATAGATAATATATCTATATAGATAACACAAATAAAATGTATGTATGTATGTATGTATGTACAAATAAAATTAAAATGTATGTATTGCTGGTATTTATTGTATCAGTATACTGTTTGTTTAGTTAGAGGCATTGAGAGAAAAATAATACTTTAATTCGTAGTAAGTATCGTAAAATGTTAATATTCCGAATGCTGTCATAAATTCCAAAAGGAGTCGAATTAGAAATCTTATAATAGTGCTAACCGTTCAGATCAATTGGAGTCCACGGAGTAATTAATTCCTGCCTATAATCGGCACTTCATAACAGTAAAATAAATTCCCAGCAGTAACTCAAGTATAATCCTGGTAATTTTAATAGACTTTCCAGAGTCTGCCGCTTTTCCGCCGTTGGCGTACCAATCAGTCGCTAGATGTGTATCGACTTAAGAAGTTGCTTGTTATCTCAAAACAGAATATGAATAATACATTAGTGGCCTGTACACTCGCGCACTCTTAAATTGGAGAGGCTTAATTGACTCACAGGATGAAAATGAAACAAGAGAGCCAGTACTGCTTTCGTCGGCTACTTTTTATGCTATCTGTACCTGTCGGACCGCATAACGGAATCAATTTAAATCGGTCAAGAGATTGCGTTTAAGGGTAAAGGCGTCCAGGATTTTATGTGACGACACGATAATGAACCATTTTCTCTAAATTTTAGAATGCTCTAAGACTGCTGAATATGATTTATTTCAACATTGTCTTGATGTTTTTGAACTATCCGACTATAAGGCACGATTATATCTAATAAAAACAACTTTGAAGATTGTCTTCCATTTTTAAGGAAATAATATAATTAAATAAGGAAATAATATAATTAAGTGATAACAAAAACAAATAATTTGTCTTTTCTGTGCTAAAAGAAAACTAAAGTTAAGAGTAATTTACGAATGTCATTACTGCATTGGGATTGGGATCCGATTTTAAGTTAATTTCATGAATTTTCTCTAATTTTTTTCAACTTTTAAGCAAATTCACAATTGAAAAAGATCGGTCTATCGATGCGTTGGATTTAACTTTTTTTATTGTGATTTTCTATGAAAGGAGAAACTGTGATTATACATTCGAACGAAAAAAAAAAATAATGAAAAGAACTTCGATTGCGTGATATTCGGACCTCTGGATTGGACTTTGGACTACTGCCTCAATAGGTCACGAAAACATGAAATACTGGCAGACTTTTTAAGGTCTTGTTGCGTAAAATTGATTCGTAAATAATAAAACCACACGGGTTTCATTTAGAAAATGAAACCCGTGTACCGTACAACCTTATGTATTCCGTGTTATCTGAGGATAGTTATTAAAGTAATTTTCGTGCATTACGCGCCTATACCACGAAATTGTAAAAACAACTTGGCGGATTTTTTACCGAGAAAATTATCCCCCACCAAAATGGCGTCGACATGTTTTTTCGAGTTTTACGTGGCCCAGTATGATAATTTAGTAACCGTAAATGCATATTGAAATGATGATACAGGTAAAAGATTGACTTGTGATAATGCAATTGAAATGGTAATTGCTGTAATTTTTAAATCTTAAAGACTGTCACAAGATTAACAAAATAATTATCTTGAGAATTTTGTGTTGAATATCATTATTATATATATTACAGTACATATATATGACAACTATCAAAACTAACTACCAAATAGGAACCCTTTAGCAATATTAGAACTATTTGAAGTAACTTTTCTATACATTGGTCCGATATTAGACCATAGATCAGGGTTGAATGTAATAAAAATTGAACGTCCCTCGAGGATTAGGACAAACCCTGACGAATGTGACACGAGAAAGCCTGAGACCATTTCTTTTCAAAGGGGACGTGATCCGAACTTATTTAAAAATCAATTTTAGACACTACTTAAAACGTCCATCACTCCATTTATGCTTTAGGGATATATATGTCCCCAACGGGCGCGACATCCATTACTATGATGAATATATCAGATGTTGCTCAGAATAACGACTCAATAAATCAATAATACACTGATATTAAATTGGTGGTCATACAGCGTATAATTCGCACAATACTCCAATGACTACTCTATACAATTTAAGGGGCAGTGTACTATCTAAAAATACACAAATCCATTCAAGCAAATAATTTTAACACAAAGCGAGCCGCTGAAAACATGCTAACAAGATGCAGCTGTTGCGATCTCTCAAGCGCTCATTTTGAAAAACTCATTGGAGTTTTCGAAAATAGAATATAAAATGTGTCACTCCTTCCCCGATAAATCACATGTGATTAATGTACCTTAGTTAGGAACGGAACGTACAGCGTGACGGGCAAGTCCCTCATTGGGTGGCGTAGTCGCCATATTGCTCGGGGCTTGTAGCTGTCAAATGTTGAAATATGGCCGCTTGCTTTCTCTAGCGCGCCTGTGTCTTAAAATACCCAACTAAATTAAGAAGACCGCGACATGAATCGCAAATGGATGATACCACACACATGAGCACAAAACATTTTCTATTGTGTCAGTGGAAGAAAAAATGGTCATTTATAGATTTCGTGGCAGTTTTTGAGAGATTGACTTTTTGTTCTCAAGGTGTAAAATAACACTTCGGACTACCGAGAAAAATAACGTTGATTTATGTCATGACGTTTTAAACCAAAACATGTTTTTATTGCACCTACCTAATCTTTAATTTATTGGTGTTATAAATATCCGATGTGACGTAAAATATTTTACGGTCAATATCGGATTATATACCTACCCACTATCAGTACCTAATCAATAAAACATTGTAAGTATTGACTTTATTTAATAGTTGTAAAAACAGCCATCAAAAATGAATACAAAGTTTAGTACAATCAAGTAGAAAATAAGAAAAAAATGCATGAAGTACCTATAAAGTGTTGTAAATCAATATCAATTTCTCATTTTACTCACATAAACGCACGTAGTAACATTCAATT
Source organism: Plodia interpunctella (assembly GCF_027563975.2). Classification (NCBI taxonomy): domain Eukaryota; kingdom Metazoa; phylum Arthropoda; class Insecta; order Lepidoptera; family Pyralidae; genus Plodia; species Plodia interpunctella. The sequence goes on along the minus strand of NC_071302.1, from coordinate 7,131,419 downwards.
GTAAGAAAACGATAACGCAAATTTGATTACAGACCACGAACTAGGCGGGGCAATGCAACTGACTGCGAACTGCAATATTATTCAATTTTTAATCGTATTACTCAAATAGTAGAGTTGAAAATATGATTGTACGCTTCTGCATCTTCAAGTGATCCATAGTTTCAACCACCAATTTGCAATTTAACTTACATCAAAGCTAATTATGCTTTTAAGATAACAATCTTTATGGATACTATCTTATTAGCAAAATGAATAACAGTAGCGGAATGATTTTATTCATCGGGATTTATAACTTTTGAAGAAGTTGATCTGCATTCTCATTTTTGTTATACCGTTTATAAATTTGTTAACTATTGCCCGCAGCTCCACCCGCGGTAGTCTGGTTGATTTCGGGTAATTTAACAATAATTGGAATAGTTATTGTTTTTGTTTTATTTCACCGGCCCAGCGGTTTTAGGTGTGAAAACGTGACAGACATACAGATTTTCGCATTTATAATATTAAGGTCAATAAAGTATGGACAGCCGAATTATATTTTTATTGTGCTCATATTTATATAATTTAAATTGCTAAGTAACATAAACAATGTATCAAGTAAAAAATGCGATCATCATTTTGAAAACACCCACAGATAAAACACCCTCTAAATAAATTGACAATTTTCTAGTTGCCTGTACCTTTCCGATGAACGCAATAAAGTACAGAGTAGAAATAAAATAGTGGAGTCGTAATATTTGCGGGTTTACTAAATTGATTGCCTATTGAAACTATCCATTACGCGTAGCAAAGCAACTGTTGACGTGGGACCATTATATAGCAGCGCAATCGAACGGTTTTTATTTGTTGTTTTCAGTCTTAGTATCTTTACTTTTTTAATAAAGATGAACGTTACATTAAATATTTTGGTGTCTTAGGTAATTTAAAAAATATTTATTTTTAGTGTTCCATTATTAAGTGTTTGTATTGCAATATTTTATTAAAATTACGTAATTATTCCTAGAGTATTACTTACATGATATCGTCACAATTACATGTTTTCAACTTTCAAACACACGAACACGTCTTACCAAGAGAAATAAAGTTCTAAGCCCGCATACGAGATAAATAAGTTAAACAAACAAACACAATGATTTATCCCTCGAAATAGCAGGCACCAAATCCGCACATTTGAAATTTCCCAACTTAAATCCGAGCGGAGTAATGCTCGGCAATTTTAGAGAAAGACGAAACAAAGTCACCTGCAAAGGAGTTGGTATTCAGAGCTTCGGTAACCCGAGTTGGGCGTATCTAAGTTAGGGTTAAGTAAAGAAACCGCACTGTCTCAAGACTGAGTTAAATCTCTGGCTTAGGGCTTGGATACAACAGTGGGATATGGAACTAGTGTTTATGGGTATAATTTGAAGTATTAAAAAAATACTTTTACACTTCTTTTGTCGGATCGGGCATATTTTTTGTAAATATAGGTTTTGATAATTTTGTTCAGTCTTGTTTTTCATCGGTTTATTTTGCTACGTTCTATGTATATTGTCATAAGAACTATTATAGTATAAAACTATACTGTTATCATGTAATGTGGCTTAAGCACATAGCGTATAGTACATAGCCTAGTCGAAGCATGCATTATAATGTCCGACTTATATAACTTAATTCTGGTATTTTTGATATATTTAAAGTTTTTTGTATAAATTCCTTCTACCCAATATGGGGTTGGAAATATGTGAAGTTTACTCAACGCTTAAATGCAAATTTGGCGGTTGAGTCGGGACGCAGATTTGGCCGCCATTTTAGATAAATATCCTGGATCTTGCTCCCGTTTTATGTAAGACGATAAGACGCTACTGTTTCATCACTCTGGATGAGGTGAATAAACTTTTGATACATATTATTCTAGTCTTCTGGACAGAGTCGTTTTGCAATGTTACTCTATGTTGTAACTTTATAGCTATAGATTGATATGTAATACGGAAGATTTTTTAACATAAGCGGCAACCTATATTTCAGATTGTTTTTTTTTTCAATTTTCTTGTCCAATTCATTAAGAAGCAACTTTACCGAGAAAAATTAAAATGTTTATCTCATATTTTCGTATTTCAGATGGCATTCGGAGCTGTGATGCCACGAAAATAAACAAAAATTACATTAAAGCCTTGAAAATACGTCTGTACGAATTCCCAACTGATAAATGAAAATGTTAATTTCACTTTTAATTCAGCAGAATCACATATTTATTATTAAAATATAACGTTAACGGTGAAATAAACAATCCAATAAAGTTAATATCTCCAATCTCAGCTGTAATAAACCTCACATGCGTCGTATCCCCAACCCATACAATCTTTCCTCATCCGAGATAAATAAGACAAACAATAAATCATACACACCCATTTCTTCAGAAACAAAACAAGGGAGGTTGAAAATTACGACAAATCATGCATTAAACATGGCGAATAAATGTTTTCTTATCACGTACCTAGCCCGTTTGATATTAGTTTTTCTTTATCTTTATTGACACAGGTCGAAGAGGGATCGTTTATGTTTGTATCGTCACATGCTTTTATTTAAGGCTTTTGGGTATTAGATTATCATTTCGTGTGAAGTGGAGGAGAAGAAATATAGCAAAGCAGACCAGACTATGCTTTATGGCTGTGAAAGATCGATAATGTGTTCGCGGTGTGACGTAGATGGAATACTAACACATCGACACTGGTAAAATTATCTTTTATTGCGATTTATCTTTCTCATACTTCTTTATACTTATAGTATGGTAAAACCAATGGTCTGTAAGTATGTACCTACACATATGTACCTATTGAAATACACCTACTTACTAAGGGATATCTAATTTTCATATTTCATTGTAAAATTAAACTCAAATGCAAACATAATTTAAGGAATGAATTAATAAATAAAATTGTAACTTTATTTCAAAAAGAAATAAAATATTCCACACTGCGCTCTTGTATTGCTTCTTTTTGTTAAGAGGCAATAAAGCCGCGAATCAAAAGTTGGCAATAAATCAGAAAATGGCGTCCGCTGCCTCGTGTTTGCTCTCTCGCCCACATAATCCGTTCATACGGCTTTAAATCCATCCAGCGGCGCTGTATGCACTAAATCATCATAAGAGAATCCCGTATGTGTACTACATACAAACTGCAGATATTGCTTGTTCGCTTTAGCAACATCGCTTTTAGTTGGCGCAAAGTCCGCTTTCATGTCACAATCGATAACGATTTCATTAACATTTATCATGAATCATGCTGTTACGTTAGTCAATATTTTTATTTATTACGGAAATACTCAGCTAATTTATTACTAAATAAATAAATGTTCCGTTTGACATTTGATAAGTAAAAGCCAAAACAATACAATAGGTATACACCATACACATATACAAAACAACACAACAGCAAATTAAAATCGAAGTAGAAACACTTGCCAATTGCGCTGAAAAGTTGGATTTATTGTGTACTTTTTATTAGATTTTCCGCGGTTCACCAGTTACTGAAAAAGTTTGCATCGTAATGCAATCCAGCAGCATTAGTTGGGCCGTTTATCAGCGCTTTCCCGCCGCCACGAAGCTTTGAGGGATTAATCTGGCGGTGCCGAGTAGAATGGAATTGTAACTTTGCAGATAAGAGAAATTGTATTTCGCTTATTCTCCAAAGATTCAGATATGCGAAAGAAGCAATTAGGGGTGAGATATTCAGTCTGATTCGTTTGTTTATAAATGAGATCTGATTTGTTAAATGCATTCTCAAAGGATGGAACAAAATTGAATGATATAAGGAATACCTTATATCATTGTAAGAAATACCTTCTTATATTTTCTGAAAGATTTCTGAATGTTCTGTCTCACCGAATTGCATTCCCTAGCGCAGAGTTGGAGCCTAGGATCCACCCCTTCCATTTTTTCTTATTCTCCACTTTTCACGGTCTTTGGTGTCAAGCCATCTCGTTTTTGAATGGTTCTCTAAGGAAAGTAGTCCTTTCTATATTTTTCATTGAATTTAATATATTGAACTTGTATGTAGAAGAGGTCCAGGGAGACCGAGGAAGGTTATGCAAGCCAACTGAAAGAGAAGGCGCCTGCCTTCTCTTCCAGTTGGCTTGCATTTTGTGATTGGCAACTGAAAGAGAAGACAGGCGCATTGAATTTTGTGTCGTATCGAGACCTTAAAAGCAAAGCCATACGATAGAGAGACGTGGCATATACTCCACCGACAAGAGCATAGCTCTGAAATAAGAAGGAGAACTTGTGTGTACAAGTATTTATGTATATATACTAACTTTACTGATGTTGTACTACCTTGATAGACCCTCATGCTATTGAAAAGCTTGCGTGCTTCAAAAGAATAAACAACTATATTAAGCAATCACACAAGTTCAGTGCGCTTACAAATAATGTTTTAAAACAAAACAGCTATATAACAAGGGCCATGCGATATTTTTTTCGAAACACGGTAATTTTAACATGGAGTGTGATATACATTTGTACCGGATTTTCATGTTATACATCTATGGATGATATAGGCGAAAAATATCTATATACATGAGAGTTTATCATATATATATATATATATATATATATATATATATAACATGGCATATATTAAATTTATTATCATAACATAAAAAAATTACTAAGGCACATATTCAGGTTAAAAAAGTTGAATTTTTAAGGCATTTCAATCACTTCCATGCTCAAGTGAAATCGGCATCACTCATGTAAATTGCGCTGAGCGAGAAAAACCAATATGGGCATAAATTGTTGCGTAGTTGATACATTGTTTTGCTCAGTCATTACTATTACTAAAAGATAGTGAGAGAAGAGCCAATTAAAATTAGTACACTTGGACAAAATATGACAATTTACATGAAAACGATTCTAAAATAACCAAAAATCCCAATACAACTTAATCGGCGAATCCACCAAACTCCGAGTTATCGATCGTTAAGCCGATTCGAGCGATTCAAAATTTACACCCCGGTGCGTGCGTGAGCCATCGGCGCAATTTGGTTCTTCCACGATTTATGTGAATATCACCGCGAGTCCAAACACGCCGAAATTGTTGCGCCACATCGCTATTTTTTAGTCTACCCTCAGTGTTTATATCAGAATGTCTAACCGGTGGATTGCGCTGTTGACTGATGTATTTACGACGCAGTATAACACGTGATTTGTTCTGTTTACAACTTGTATAACAATGGAGTTATTTCTGTGATCATGCGAATATTGCTGATTTGTTTTCGGTTGAAGTTGTTAGTAGAAATGATGGGAATGGATTTGGTAATTCTAATATTGAGTCATGTGACGCAGCTCTTTATAAACATGTAATAAACGTGTTATGATAGCTACAAAACGTAAACGATTACATTGTAAATATACTTAACATAAGTCAAAATGTAAATAAGTTTAAAATCACATGAAAATTATTAATCGTGATTTTATAATATCTTACTACTAGATAAAGTATATTCATGAAAATTTAAAAAATATAAAAAAGAAATAGTAAAAGATTAAAATGGAAAATCAAAAACAAATCATTATACAAGTGAGCGGGACGTGTGTGGCTGAGAACAATAGGTCTGATGTATGTATGTTAAAGCCTGTCTGTCGGTCCGTCAGTATTGAGATTGAAGATAGCTCGCCCGCCAACGGAGCCGAGATGAAAGGATGTGTAGGGGCTCACTGCACTTACGTAGGTAGGTTGTTAGCTGTGGTTGTTAGAAATTTATCATAAGCCCTAGCGTGAGTCTGCTAGGGAATTTTCTATAATATTATTAGTGCCTTCGCGTACATTTCTGAATTTATTAATGAATTGAATATCGAATTTAAAAACAAACATAATAACTAGCAGCACTCCTGTGGGAATTTTAAGGTTAATACTATGTTATATGTTGTTTTCCAGATTATGTTCCACATGTGGACCAAGTTTTATCAAAACCGTCCAGAAAATTTGTAAGTAACAAACATTCTCACTCATATTCAACCTTTCGCATTTCCAAATATTAGTCGGTAGAGGGAATGGTATGTTACTGAACATCATTCCACGGATAATTCTGTAAAAACTCGACTTTTTTTTTCTCAACACTTACAATCATATATATTTCAAAAACTTAAAATGAAGTTACATTTATAGTCTTATTAAATAAACTCATTTATACTTGTTTATTCAGCCAAATGTCATAACTGTTTTCTTTCAATACTTATAACACATGCAAAGTCTAAATGAATCACTTTTTTAAACAAAAATACAAAATTGAGTCAACATGGATTTGGGAAATACATCTTTCAATACAAATCCGCAATATTTACGAGCGAATTAATACAAACACAAGGCATACGTAAGTAGCACTGTAATAAATTGTCTAAACATGACATCGTTAGTGAAAAACATACCAGCTTTTTCTTATTTCTTTGAACTATTTTCTCTTCTGACATTTCGCTGACTATTATATAGTTTTTGCGTGGAAGTGGAAGAACCACACAGCTAGTTACGAAGTGATAATGATAATGCCAGCACGTTAATATATCGTTTGACTCACATGTCGAGTTCTCCCACATAGAATACTAACTAGTAAGTATTATTCATTCAAGAGGACAGACCAGTACATTTTCAGTCGGTAAAGGAAGATGTTAAATTTGAAAATGTGATAACGTTAAAATTTTTATTAAGTTTAGATTGTTTTAATATATCTATAACTGTGTTCTGTCGACAAATTCCGAGTCTTATCCTACGGGACCAGTTGACGCATTGCAGTATTTAAAAACTGCCAAGAATAAGTACAATTTGAAGAAATATTACTTGATTATAAAAGTTATGTTTTTTGTAATGCATCTATTTTCAATTGAAACAATGATAATAACAGACGTCTACACAAATTAATGAAATATTTGAGCAATATTAAAACCTAATTAATAAACTAATAAGATTTCGAAATTATCTTGAATATAAATTAAACGTATTTAATCTAAGCAAAGTGTTCTCGTGAGCCGCAGTTACGAGGGCTGCTATTTATGTATCCGGAACTGGCCAATAATTCTAGAATATTTAAAAAGTAATTACAACATTTGAAAATAGAACTCTTCGGCTAGAGAATAAATATTTTTCATGTCCCTGTCATTTGTTTTTTTCAATTGGCGCCAATTTTGAAAATAGCTTGTCTTCATTGCCATGGATTTAACTCGTGAACATTTTCGCGCGATGATTTATTATGATTTTCGGCGTGGATTAACTCAAAAACAGTGCATCGAACAACTGATTTTAACTTTTGGAGATGAAGCACCATCGAAAACCACTGTGTATTATTGGTTTAAGGAATTTCAACGTGGACGGTCTATGCTCACGGATGAAATTAAGGAGGGTCGTCCTAAATCGGTAGTGGTACAACAAAATATTGATGCTGTGCGACAATTAGTAATGCAAGATCGTCATGTTACATACCGCGAGATAGAGGCGTCTCTGGGCATTAGTATGACGAGTATAGACGCGATATTACACGAACATTTAATTGTTAAAAAAATTTGTTCGCGTTGGATTCCGCACAACTTGAGCGTAGATCAAAAACAGGCTCGTGTCGACTGGTGTAAGAAAATGATAAAAAAATACAACCGTGGCACGTCAAAAGCTGTTTATAATATCTACACAGGTGACGAAACCTGGATCTATGCTTATGACCCTGAAACTAAACAGCAGTCAACGGTGTGGGTCTTTCAAGACGAACCGAATCCAACAAAAGTTGTTCGTGCGAGAAGCACTTTAAAGCAAATGGTCGCTTGTTTTTTTGGTATCAACGGACATGTAGCTACAGTGCCACTAGAGAATAGTAGGACGGTTAATTCTGAATGGTACACCACCATTTGTTTGCCAGAAGTCTTTGAAAAAATACGAAAGAACAACCCACAACGCAGAATCATACTTCATCACGACAATGCTCGCTGCCACAAGTCGGCTGAAACAAATAATTTTTTGGAGGGTCAAAAGATTGAATTGACGGGTCATCCGCCGTACAGCCCCGACCTGGCACCCAATGATTTTTATTTATTTCCAAACATTAAAAATAAATTACGTGGTCAACGTTTTTCGAGCCGCGAAGAGGCCGTTGATGCGTTCAAAACACACGTTTTGGACATACCTCAATCAGAATGGAAAAAGTGCTTTGAAAATTGGTTTCATCGTATGCAGAAGTGCATAGATCATCGCGGAGAATACTTCGAGAAACAATAAAACCATATGTAATAATATATGTTTGTTTAATTCTGTTATTCCGGATACATAAATAGCAGCCCTCGTATATTGCCGCCTAAGTTTGTTCTGTGCCTAGATCTAGATATCCAAAGAGACCTAACAATGCACTCTGTTCTAGGATGCTTTAATGCGATGCCCTCTCTGGTATTTAAGAATTAGTTTCCTGCATCACATTTCCTATTGTAATGGATGTAAGAGAATGTAGCTGTGGCTCTATAGTTTTTTTGTTAAATGAATAGTATTTGATTTGTAGGTAGATAATGCAATGTTAACTCCTACAAAATCCGGCATAATCATAAAGTGCACAAAAACCAACATGCAAATGAAACTAAAGTGGACAGAAATCACACGGTTCAAAAAACGTACTAACCCCATCATATATCAACGTGCACCTGTAGGCACAACGTATGTAGGGAGTCTGAATTTAGCTGTTAATTTGTCACAGTGAATTAGCCAGGGAAGGGAAGGGGTTACCGATATCGAGCATGTTGCACCCTGGGCCGCGCCAATACGCTCGTAAATGTCGCTTCTGGACAATTTAATACCTAACTATTATCTAGATACGTATCTGTTGAGATGTACGGTCCGTATTCTATGTTATGAACGGAATTACATTTGAAGTACAGAGTTAGAAAAATAACTCGTAGACTAAGAATAATGAAATTTTTTAGTCATCATGCTTCGAGAGTAAAATAAGTCATTACTACAGCTATGTCAAGTAAAGATACATATGCTTGGCTTGTATATGAGAAAAGGAACATTAAATTAATAAGTCTCATGGATACAAATAGTGACACTTCGAACTTAGACCCTAAACCTTAAAGCTCTTTCGAACGCTCTATGAAACCTCGGCCTCGTGACCATATGTAACTACAAGATTGCATTTGCACAAATCGGTTTGACCTTTTCTGAACCATCGTGTCTATTGAATAAAAACATCACTTGTTTTGTAGACATAACGGCATTAGTGCAGTCAGTTATAGCAATAGTTTTTACCCTGACTAGTTTTGTTAAACACACAGAATAAAGTCATAAAACCTTTGAGCCTTTTTGCTCACGAAACTCCAAAGAGAAAGTTGGTCCCTCGTAAAAATCTGACCAACACATTATTATGGCAAATCATAAAAAGTGGACACAATACGTCCAAGTTACCTTTTGTAACAAAGGGAGAAAGTTGCACAACCGCCAGCTTTCTAAAATTCGACGGACATTGTTGGAAATAAAACTGTATCTATCGGAATAACAGTATTTTTAGTGACGTGGCGGGGGGTAAACCCAATACTCGAATCTATTCAAGTGCTTGGCTAGCTTTCTTGTTTATCATATCTACCATATGTCCTCTTAGTAGTCTCTTTATTGTCTTACTTGAATTTTAAAGGACATTTCTTCTTTACTTTTCTTCTCGTTGGCATTGCCTTGTTTGTCTTTTTCGTCAGTAGATCTATTGTTCTCTTAACTCAAAAAAAGATTTTTAATCATTATTTAATAACAGTTATTTCAAACTTACTTCATATACTTTCAGACATAATTATAATAATAAAATATAACCTTTCCCACGTAAAAGTAGCCTTTCTTCCTTTAAAACCATATCAAGATATAGTGTCCATATGCACATAAGTGCACGGTTCCGCTGTCGTGCTTGGGCGCGGTTAGACGGGCTTGTTAGCGAACAATGCTGGGGACAGAACTATGTATGTACACTGTTTTAATGTCGACGTATCGGGTCTAGCCGCATAAGAAAAGTATTCGAGCCCTTTTAGAATTCCCTGCCTTAGATGGTAAAAACTTGAACCGGCCTGTCCTGTCTGTATACTGTAGCCTGCACGGTCATTTGTGATGCAAAATGGTAAACGAATGGGACGATTCGAGAAACGGTACAAATTGAAATTTAATATAACCTGATATTGATCGTAGATAATTGTAACATTACTAATAGGAATGTAAGGTATTGCAAAGATCTTAATGAATAATGAATGCTGTTGTAAGAAGAAATATAATGTTAAGAGAACAGTGTTGAATACATTGGAATGCGCTTAGCTAAACTGCATGACAGCCAAGTGTGCAATCAATCAAATAGCTCACATTAAAGCCACAATCCGTAACTAATGTATAAACAAAGATGTGCCAAAGGGCCATAAACAATAACGGCCCGCTAATGCGGACATTACGACTGTCTCGGGACATCACAATAACACATCAACTACATCAAGCCTCATTGAACTAAACACGCTCAATGAATTTCAGATCGAGATTAAGAAATCAATTGAATCGCATTGACAATAAAAATCTATTATGAATAATCGATACGATTTACAAATGTAAATTTCCTCGCGTTGATTTTATTTTTATGCTAAGTAAACTATGCAGGAAATAACATAATATTTTACTGACAATTATAAACAGTTGAGTCTAGTTCATAAGTTGCCAACTTGCCACCCATTGCTTGGCTGTAGTGCCGTATACAGAATTTCCACCTAATAAAAGGCCATGTTACGTGTAGGGAACGTTAGACACGCAATTACCAGGCAACCGTTTTATTAAGACCCATTCTACCCTTCCTTGATGTTGATGAAAGAGACGCAAAGAGGGAAGATATATGAACTGTCGCAGATCCTGTTTAGCTGGTAAAGGTACATGACGAAGTTTCACGTTGCACGTTAATTAGTGCGTGCCTCACGTTCTCAAGCATTTATGGATGTGTGTATGAGATTTCTGTTTGGCACTTTAAAAATATATTTACTCATGTTGATGCTGTTTACATGGATGACATTGTTGCCAATGTTGGTGCCAATATGCAATTAATACAAGAGGTAATTTGATGTTGAGATTAATGCCCGGAACAATTTATTGACAATTATCGTAACCAACACCGCCCCGGGATCAATTAACACGGAGCTATTGCAAATTAGACTAACTGGATTCCGATTTGGGAACCAATAGGTATGTGATACATCTATACTATTATTATAAAGAGGTAAGCGTTTGTGAGTTTGTATGTTTGAGGCGAGTAATCTCCAAAACTACCGAACCGATTTCAAAAATTGTTTCAGCATTAGAAAGGTACATTATTTAAAGGTAACATTGATATAGGTTATATTTTATCTCAAAATTCCTACGGGAGCGAAGCTCCGGGCAACATCTAGTATAAGATAAAGGAGAATAAATAAAACTTCCATAAGCACTGAATAAAAGTAACTTTTCATGTTGATCAAAATATATATGCAAAATTTTGAAAAATTCGTGGATTGGTGTGAAGTTTAGTACATTGTGGAATTATTTACCCCATACATAAATAATTGTTCTTATAGGATATAATTGTCATATATATAATATAATTGGTATTAGAGGGATATAATTGTCAATAATATATATAGTTCGTAGTATAAACAATGATTTTCTCCTCTAAGCAACTCTTCATCATCACTGATTTCATATAGATATTGTATTAGAGATAGATAGATTGCGTGATGCAAGTAATTGGTTGATCCAGGATATATTTCAGCCGTCAAGCCTAAATGGAATCAGGCAATCTATCTCTGTCCCACGACGCCTGTGTCGTAAACATGACCGTCAGGTTGAAGTCGCCTCGCTTCCTCCTCCCTGGGGTTTGTGGCACGCGTGTGTACGTTATCATGATACTGTTACGAGGATAGTAATTAAACGAGTAAATAAATGATTTTATTATGTTGTTGCTCATAAACATTTTTAAAATGTATCTCTTTATATTATATCTTTACGAAATTTAGACTGGTCTTATTCACTTAAGATGCTATTTATATGTACAGATTTAACTATATCTAATCTAGATTTCTCACTTTAATATTTATGTTCAGAATAATCCAGTTGTTGGTTTATATATGCCTACACATGGTTTTTCTAGTGTTCCTTTTATTACTGTTGAGTTTTAATTATCAGTTGATAAGTCTTATATAATTTTTAATTCTTATATAATTCATCCTATAAAAGTCGGGCTGCTTGGCACAACTACAGGTTTAAATAAAATTAAAACGGGCTATCTGTCCGCGGTTATCTTCAATACGGGTCCAAGTACTTGTTACAGTCACTTCATTAAAGGAATCATTCTAGTGCAACCGACCAGCAGTATATAACCACTGCATCGCCATTGTCAAGCCAACAGGTGATTTTAATTGAGTTTTGTATAGCCGACTTTAATGAACTGAATTGAGTGGTCTGTATTTATAGCGGCAATATCTTTAGTTTTTTAAACGGAATCGTGTTAAAGGTGTGAACATGTTCGATCTAGATCTAGAGGTAGATATCAATAAAACGTGTTTATAAAAATTAACTTTACATTATTTAATTATTATTTATTTTTAGTTTTAACATAAAATTTAGTAAATTGCATTTAATTTTATATCTAATACTTATTCTTTATCTGTATTTCGTCTGTTTGAATTTGTGAAGTCTGAATAATCTGTTAATTAACGTCGTTACAAGTTGCAAAAAAGATGTTAAATAAATAAGGCGATCCATTTACGATTAACCGATTGAGATCTCAACAAGAAAGGCTGAACGTCGAAGTCGTAATCCTAAATATCTTTACGAACCTTAAGAATCAATTAAAAACAGCTTACGAAAATTTTAAGAGAGGATTTTACACAAACATTAAAATTCAAGTGGTGAATTAATAAAGAGATAAATAAATTTAAGAACAGCGGGAATGTGGGTCTGCCGTTACGGGTCCGGTTGGCTTTATGTGCATATCGAAGATGGATGGTGCGAGTGCGCGGCGCAGCGCGACCAGGCGACTGCGGGGTAGGGGCGCGGAGCGGTGCGGGCCGGGGGGAGCAGCGCATACCGCCCCCCACCGCCGTAATGGCCGCGCCACTCGCATCCCCGTCAGACGACAAAAATGCCATAATAATGGCCCCTGAATAGTTTTTGCTGCATCGCTCCAAATACCCACTGGGCCCCTAGTACGTGACGACGCGTCGGTCATCTCTCTTTTATTGAGAAATTCGTCAGTCACATCCCCGTTTGGAAAAAGTAAAATGTCCCTCGCAACGGAATCCGGTTGTGTCATTTCAAACACTTGATAAGTATCGGTTGGAAACTTTTTCGGTGCTGAATTTCTCTGAGTTGATCTCGTTTATGCTCCAAAAGGCCAGTTTTTACTCGCACGCTACGATAGCACGGTCACCTTCAGAACGCTAAATTGTGAAACTATAAGAAATTCATTTCTAAACAGACGGACGAAGAATCGGTGATATCTCATTGGGTATTCTATCCAGTTTTTACGAGCGATGTCCTTCCATATTCGGTCAAAGAACCAGCGCATTATTAATTTTTAATCGTTAGCTAAGTCGATACATACATGGGAAGAAAATGTTTACAATGTAATTAACTAGGGCTTCAAAATAATAATAAAATTAATTAAAATTTAACGAACTGTAATAATACTCATCAAGAGCGAGGACCAAATCGTCACGGACCCATCAAACAGTTAATTACACGAAACGATCTGCTAATAATTGTTCATGTTATTATCGAGGCGGTGTTATTGAACGTCACAAAAGGTGGACCAATTAAAAGTTTCCCCGAATGTCCGAACGAAAAGTTCAGAATGATAACACCGTCAATTATGGTTGCAGGCTGGCAGCTCAGCCAATTACCGACCAGCTCCCCGATTGATAAAAACAGTTTCGAAAAATTCGCCCAAACAAATTTAGGTTATCTCTGCTACCGCGGGCGCCGCGAAACCTTTCTCGCGCGCCATTAAGTAAGCCAACTGTCATTAAATTCAAAAGAATAATTTCAAAATTCGAGTACAGAAATACGATATTCGACAAAAATCCAGCAATTTCAGAAATACAATTTTATTTACGAGCCGAGGACGAGCGAAATATTGAAAAAAACTAGTTCGCGCTTCATGTATGAACCATGACGCGGTCGCAAGAACAATCACCGAGAATAATTCATATTCCGAGCGCGCTGCAAATATCCAGCGCCGATTTACGGTCCTCTCTCTTGTTCTGGACCGGTATTTAGTTACTTTCAGAAATAATTGGATTTCGATTGTGAGAGAAAAAGGTAAGTCATTATCCGGGGCTGGTACGTCATTACCGCTGCCTTTTAGAGTCAGTATAAATCGTAATTGGGGATATGTAGGCGCTATCGGGGCATCGGCCTGCTCTAACGCTTCAATACGGGAGCGAGCCCTTTAGTTCCCAGAGAGTCGGGGTTCTGAGTCGCGACACCTGTATGCATTATTTTGTCGTATAAATCGTGCGCGATTCAGTGGCGGGCGGAGGTTTATTGAACCTCGTATCGTGATGGTGAAAATATCCCATAACCTCGTAATTTTTAGCGAGTCGTTTGCATTTCCTGCAGGAGTTCGTGAGCCCCCGCTGCTCATAATTAATTCAATTCAAATCACATCGCCCACGAGTCTTCCAATTTATCTAGGGCTGCTGGTCCTTATATGGCAACGATTGTTCCCAGTTAAGATCGTTCTCACAATGTGGGTTCATGGCAGCGACAAAATGGCTTTTCAATTTATTTCGAAATTGTTTAATTATTTTGATACGTAATACTTAAATCAAAAAGCGAGCCTATATGGTAATATAAGCAATAAATTAATTTAATAGCCTATTATTTATTGCTAACATTACTCAGCCATAATTGAGTCGTCACAAATTTAACTTTAAGATAAAAATGCGGTATCTAATGGCGTCCATATCCAGCACATGCAGGAAATGGTATGTGTTAATTTATATTTCCAACGGGGCATAAATCAGTCCACAATTGCATAGACTAGACTACAACACGCCGGCGTAACTAGTAGCTGTATTAGCACACAATAAACATTATCTGGAAAGAATCTCCGTGTTTGTGGCCGCGGTCCTAAAATGTCTATTTTCCACGCCGCCAATGGAAATGTCGTTGGGTTTGGACAAACGGGTGCGCGAGCTCAGAACGCGGCCTGAGGTCGAGGGGAAAGGGGGAGGTCTAATGAGGCGCGCCCAGCCTGCGCGGGCGCTGCCCTTCTTGCGCACATACACTGTGTACGGTATGAATAATCGATGCCTTCCTTATACCTACACCCAATATCATAAATTAACCAAAACGGTCAACTTTAGGAAACTTTTCGACGTGCGTGCTACGATATTCAAATAAACCCGGAAGTCGAGCATAAATCAAGATTAGTGAAGATTTCTACGGCTGACACAAACCACACATGCACATAAATAACTTTATTTTACCTTCGCATAATGTGACAAAACTGCCATTTCATTTACTTTCACTTTACCTGGGAAGTGATACATTTAAAATCAAAACCTAAGAATTAATGACACGAAGAAAATTAATGACATTTATATTTTGTTTTATGTAATACGTGTCAAATCAATAAAAACAATTAGTTGAGTTATTTATGTATTGGAAGTTAGCATCGATCGCTTCAGCGATTTAAAAGAGCGCATTAACATTATTACAGCCACCCTTTTCTAACCCGTAGGCAGTTCAGCTAATAAATATTAGCAAAATAGGCACTTGGTCTGCGCAATAGTAACGCACTTGCTTTTAAACGAATTGCTTCGCATAACAATAAAAACGCCTATAGGCCGTTTCACACATTCTAATGTGCCCAATGCTCCTTCATTTGTCGGCTAGCACGCAAAGGAAATATTTTCCCAAATCCATACAGCCTTAAGGATCTCATAAAGCAGTCGTTTTCCCCACGCTAAAGTATGGAAGTGAGATTTATATTGGGGACTTCGGTCTCGAGCCGGGGGCTTTGGTATGATGAATTGACACTTTTTCAGTCCGCCTACAAATTTCAACTGAACATTATACGCACACTGAATGAACAATGAGAGGTAAGAGTTGCCAGTTATGGCTTCCAAACTTTTAATGTCTCCAATGAGGTAGGGCGGCCATAAATATCGCGGTTCGTGAGATTAGTCGTTCTTTCTCAAAGTTACTTACGTGAAAACCTCCAAGCACTGTTGGGTAATTAAGTTTAACTTTTTAATTATTCTTAACAACGTTTGAGAAGTTGTAGAGGAAGCGGAGTTACGTGATAAACACGTAGATTGGGTTATAAAAATAGTTTTTTCTTTAAAAGGAATAATTGAGAAAATTGTGTTTAGCTGTTTAAATTCATTATGTAGTTTGAGAACAAGGTAACGTGTAGGGCAGGTACAAAGGGTACAAAAAGTATAAACATTATAAACACGCCGCATTGCATCGCCCCCCGTCACGGAATCTTCGCTTACATTTTTGCATAACAAATACGACTATGATTTCTTACCCCGTCTTATCGCGGACTACTAACTAGAAATGCTTTAGTTTGTCGCAATAAAGCTACGTTGAACTCTCGAAACTAAATTTATTCTATTTTTTTTTTGTTTCGAAAATAATTTACAGACTTCTCCACTAAAATTTTAGTCGGCCCTATTCGTTTCGGGTTTTTATTTCTATATTTACGATTCAACATTTTTGAATGAAGTATCTGTACTTCTCGCTCACGTCGTTTTATCCTAAGTGGGCCTTTATGCGGGGGTGGGAGTGGTGAGAACATATTTAATTAAATAGGTTAAGTCGATTTACAGTTCGTTGACGGTACAACGACTAAAAAATTATAGGAATTTTTATCCGTTACTGCTTTACGTTTTAACTCAATAAAAAAATAGTGAATACTCACCATTAAACCGCGAATAGAAAATAAAAACACGACGGAATCGATACACAAGAATTACGATGACTTCATTCACTCGATGAGGCTTTAGGCAATCGTCTAAATTATAATAATAAGCGGGCGTGAGCCGGCCGATGGCTTGTCTTAATAAAGCTATTATAAATATCTTATTCTTCGTGCGACGAGCAACACTAAAATGCCAAAGGGTTACCAGCTGTATTTTATTAGGACATAAATTTTACATTGACGTAATATGCTACTTAGCACTGTCTTCAGTTAATTAATATTCCACGTATAAGTACACTTTAGATAGTGTGTTCTATTAAAACGATCGTCAGTAATTGTGTAGTCTGTTACTGAATTCGTATTTATAGTACTTCAATTGATATGCGTCAGCGATTCATATGCATCAAATCAGCTATAAAGCGCTCGAGCTAAATTTAATATAATAATTTTATCCATTTAGCTCTTCAACAGGGAAGAAGACTACAAAAAAGATGGAAGAATTTTTGCAAGAAAGAAGGAGACGACTTTGCTAGAAGTCAACCCCCTTTAGGAATACTATTGTTGCCTCTCATGATTGTCAAGGCTTTATGTCCTTTGGTTATATTATAAGATATACGTGGCAGAGAGGAATACGCATACATTGAGATTTAAAACACACAAATGTAAAACAAACATGGCGTAGGAATCCGCCAAGCAAATATTCGAGCGCGGGCAGTGATTTAAGTGTACGGAACCGCGAACTAACAATAGTGGCCGCCGCCGTATGAATAAAACGTATACAAATTTAATCAAAGGGAAATCTATTAGTAAAATGAGAAGTACGGAAGGGGCGCACCTATACATATTCAACGAGGCTCTGCATCACGACAAGGCGATTTATACGGTTGCTCCTGAGTTCCTTACTTTTACCTCAGCCATATGTAAAACTGTCGCAAACTAAATAGAGCCTAGATATCTATATTTTTTGTAGGTAATAGGACAATAATAACATGGCAGTCAGACAATTGTATAAGATATGTATTAATCTAGAGTATTTTATTTAGATAAAATAGATATATTTAAGATCATTGTGATTCTGTAACAATGCCAGTGGAATGATCCATTATTTATTACAGTACGAAGATTTCAAGATGGTTAGAAAGTCCATTGAAAACAAAAATATTTTACAATATTTTCAGAAATCAAATACATACAAGACATCTCTTCTATATGCTAGCCATTTTGTGACTATAAACTCGATCAGATCGTCACTATAGCTGTTTATTTGTGTTTTTTCCAAAGAATTTTAAGACATAGATGTAATGAGAAGCAAACAAGACACTTGAACAAGATAAGCATCTTTGTAATTAACATATTAGAAGCACTTGATATGTTCTTCACTTCAATATATTTATGGGAAACGTTATACATGTAGGCTCCACGCTATCGCTGAACTCGGGACAGGTGCCGACGCGAATGCATGAACATTGCGTAGTTTGAATGTGTGCTTTTATTTCATGGAATAAAACATCAGCAATGGATACCAAATCTACCAAAGTTTGGCAAACTGTTAGCGGATAGTGTGGAGCCGGTATTAAACATAATTAAAATGAAAATTGCGAGTAGAACACCTACACTATTTATATCTGTCACAGAAGGAAAAAGAGGAAATTCTAAGCAATTAATTAATCTAAAACAAAATAGATTTTATCGAGTGTAAAAACAGTAGTAAATATTTCGCATACTGTTTCAGAAATGGGCAAAATATACATAGTATTTAGTCCACTGTTCGTATAAGGCTGCTTCGCTAATGATTTTGCCATCGCATTGTTTTGCATTTTATAATGGGTAGGGTAGTATTGTTTGCATTTTATAACATATTTATGGGATTGTTTCAATATTTGATATTTATCTATATATGTATATAAATATATGTAATAGATTATAGTATCGATAACACAAGTTTCGAATTTACTTGGGGGCTAAATTCTGTGTGATTCGTATCTATATAATATATTTATTTTATCATCCCATTCACTTATTGATTGATAGTTTGAAATATCAAGTGAATTTTTATTTACTTTTGTATAATGTAATTTACAATTTGTACACATAGTAATAATAAGATTTGTAAATTACATTGTATGTTATGTACAGACGAAATTAAAAAATAAAAGTTCCGAAGTGAGCTCGTTAAGATGTCTGCCTAGCTTGGTGCATGGTGCAGCACAAGTTTCCTTTAAAGTATTAATCAAGTTCATGTCACATTCTGCCGGCATTTTTTTATTACGCAAGCACATCTGCCCTTTGTATATAAGTATATACTTTTAAATAAATCAAGTAATACTTTTTTTAAATTCTATTGTACTACTTCTGGGCATCAGGTATCAATATCATGAAATTGCTTAAGGTGCACTTTACCAATTTTCGATGTTTATTCTCAATAGTCTTAAAAAAGTAGTACGAGTAGGTAGTAAAAAATAATCTGAAATTCAAAAAAGAACTAAAATTGAGATTGTGTTCTAAATATTAACTTTGCCGTTGTTTTTAATATATAATAATTAAATACCTGCACCTAACTGAATTAAAAAAAAACTAATGTTAATTTCTTCACCGCGTTTGTCAAAGGGAAGAAAAAAGTTGCTTGTTTTTTTCGAAGTTTTCACTTCCAATACCTACTTATTTGATGCAATAAATTCGTATTTAATATTTGTAATAAATAAATTGTGTTTAATATTTCTGTGTTATGTTAAAGTTAGAGCCCAGTAAAATAGAGCCCTTACGTCAAAGTTGAATCAAAACAGATGGTATCGATCCAAACGACTTTATCTAGTCACGAGAAGGCCACAGTTATATTTACCCTTAGGCATAGCAGACCACGGGCTAACGAACTGTGGTTTACAAACAGAAATTGAACTATTTACATTACCTATGAAAATATATTATATTTTTAAATTTATTTTATCGACGACAGCTACATACACATTTAAGGCATATGCGGGTTGCTTATTCAAAGCTGGAGTTTGCTTTCAGAATCTCTGCGGAACAAAAAGCCAGGTTCTTCAATGTATCCTACCGGTGCTCACCTGAAGGGATCAACCCTGGGTATTCACTAGAGAATTGATTATGAAACTGAAGGTCGCCTAGAGAGCAATAGAGAGAAAATTGGTAGGAGTTTAACTGATGGACCGCAAAACAAATGAATGCCTTCGATAACAAAGAAAAGTAGCAGATGTGAAGAAACGAGTGGCTCACCTAAAATGGAAATGGACTGGACATGTTGCCCGAAAGGAAGAGAAGTAGAAGACGAGGTGCAAGCGGCTTCTCGAATAGAAACCTTGGGATCTAAAACATTATAAGAATGAGATAGCCGATCCGATTGCATCCAGAGAGCGCAATGTCAGAAGAAATGGAAAAAGTTGAAAGAACACCAAGATAAAGGAAAAAGGCTAAAGAAAAATAAAAAGATATACCCATAATACCTACGTTTAGTAACTCAAATATCTTTTGACAGTTCGAATTTCAAGCAACAGAGCAAAGGAAGCAGCTGCTCATAGCTCATACGGCCGTGTCAAAGCCCTTTACCCAGCCAATTTAAATCATCCTCCGTTCGTAAATACATGTGAGGATTTTAAAAGCTTCCTTTTTTATGGGGTAAATATAGTTGCGTGCGCCAAGCGGTAAACTAGAGCGGGATCGATGTCCCAATTGGGAGCGTTGCCGACCGCCGACAGAAAAACTGCTGCCGTCTTCGAAATTTATATGGCACGAAGATAATTCCGTTTAAAAATAGTGCAATCCACTTTTTCATTTGCTCATACGAGGGCGACTATTGCTTTTAGTTGGCAATGCATGGGGGGCTACTGATAGTATTAATTTTAAAACAATTATTTCGTTTTGTATGACGTTTATTTTTTAATAAATTAATTTTAGATCAATAAATCTATCCTGTCAATAATCTACAGAATTTAAAAATTCATTATTCACTTCAAAAGCAATTGAAACGAAAAATCTAATTACGAAACAATACGGCGAAGCGAAACATAGGCGCATAGACATATTTGAATATCCGCGCGCAGATCGTTCGACGCCTCTGCCATTGTTGTCTATGCCCAGTCCTGCCCAGTATGGACTTAATTAAGGCCAGAATAGGTGGAAAGATCTAGAGGAATTTAGAGGAGCTATGCAAATAGCGGGTACTGGTACTGCGTTATTGTTAAATCTATGGGCCTTAGGGAATGGCCGCTTTGAATCGTGATGGAGTGTTGGGATTTATTTGGCGTCGTTTATGTTCTGTGAAAATAGTATATAGTAGTATATGTAGCTATTGAGTAAAATCCCCTTTTTTTCAATCTGTCTTAGTCCTCCCAAATACATATATATCAATTGCTGGTCATAACTAGATGTTCTTCTTCAGTGCCATCTTTTAATTTCGGTAAGTGCTTCGCGTACTTTTTTTATAATCTTAAACATTTCCACGTTATTTAATTTACTTTCATTCAACGCATTTCTCATCTCTCTCTCTCTCGTTTAAATACTAAACTATTACACGTACATAACTAAATTAATTAACGCTGCAATATCCTCACCACAAACTGGGCAATACAAACTTGTACAACATTGCAAACCGCCTCTTCACGGGGGTCTTATGGCCGTAAAGCCAACAAGAACATCACGAGGACCATGAAGCAGTTATATTAATACCTTACATTGGAAGTTAGAGGAATTCGGCTACTGGGAAATCAGGCAATCTAATTGAATTGGCCATTCGATCTTTAGGTAATACTAGCGCACCGTCCCGGTTATGCATGGGTAAAAGTATAATAATTATACACCTAAACCTTCCTCGGGAATCGTGCTATTTATTGGTGAAAATCGCATGAAAAGCCGTATGATTGTTTTAAGTTCTTCGCGAACACACACAGATACATAGACACGGCAAAGGACTTTGTTTTATAATATTTCAAGATGACAAAGTTGAATAGTTGTCTCCTTGTTATAATAATAAAAGACAAGTTTAATTTTTTTTCACAGATATTTTAAAAGCAATGAATGATAAAAACAATTCATTAAGTACTAGACATTTATAATCAAATTACTTTTAATAAAGATAACAAATCAAAGAAAAGGAGACCTATCATGTAGTTCGATCGGTCAGACACATGAAGTCCGACCACAGAGCCAGAACGAATAATTCGAAAGTATTTACTTTCTCAGATGAAAAAATAAAATCAATACAGATTACGAGGTACATTCACATACAAAGTTTTGGTAATTAAAATAAAACTTGGTAATCTTTGCAGGTCGTATACTCGATAAGACATATCGTGAGAAATACAAAATAGCAGTTATAAACAAAGAGGCAGAGGTCTTACTTACAGCGGAGCGAGAAAGTAGAATAATGTGTAAATTTTGTGTTGCGTCAATATTCTGTCTAAGGCAAAGATTCATTTTGAAATGAAACTTTCGCAGACACTATTTTCATAAATATTACTTTCACAATTTTATACCTATTATTTTAAGTACGATGATTAGCATCTAAAAAAATAAAAATACAACATTTTCTGTCGTTTTTTAACTAGTTCTGAACCAAAAATGAATTCATTTTATATAGATATTAGGCGTAAAATTGTCTAGCTTGCAATATGTATGTATATTTAATTGTTTATATAAATCATATTTCAACGAACACTATGCAAGAAAGATTGTTTCTAATTCCAACATAAATAAAACCGAAGCCCTAAACGGTATAACTGTTCACTTGAAAACAACTATAAACCATTATTGTCGATAAACACGCCACCTGTTTTAAAACCCGACAAATCGGTAAAATACATAAATAATTTATCAATTTAACGATGCTCAAAATTTAGGATTAGTTGTCCGTTTCATGTTAAAACTTCATATAATTTATTTTTC
Source organism: Plodia interpunctella (assembly GCF_027563975.2). Lineage (NCBI taxonomy): Eukaryota > Metazoa > Arthropoda > Insecta > Lepidoptera > Pyralidae > Plodia > Plodia interpunctella. Next base: position 7,108,607 of record NC_071302.1, on the reverse strand, counting down.
TCGAAAAAATGCCTGTAAGTAAAATAAAATAAGGTCAAATTACTTGATCCAAATCTGAGGAGGTCTGTATCTAATATATAAATCTATAATGTCTATCTTACAGTAATATGTTTCAACTCCAAAATTTTTATAACAATGCCAAAAAGCAATATTTTTATTTAAAGGTAACAATACATGGCGTAAAATCAACCTATATATGTATATACTCGTAATTACCCCATCGCAACCGTATATATTAATTTTATCCATAGGTGACCTGCCCCTTTAAAAAATAAATAAAAATCGAGTTTATCAGTTGTTGTCTCAGTGTATCAATTAATGCTTAATAATTGTATTTACTGAGACGATTACGACAATAACTCGTAATTAAAATGGTTTATACTAGTCCAGTGTTACACTAGGCAAGTTTTTCCTATGCTGAATACTACGATACTATAAAACTGTACGATGCGAGTGAAAAGCGACAGCGATATATCGCTAGACCTTGTCATATTTTTTTCTATAATAAGTAAATGTATAATATATAAAAAATAAGTTCATTTTTATAGTGTATTCAATCACATTATTTACGTTTTGTTAATAAATAAAAAAAATCTCAAGAAATTCATAAAATTACACTTTATTTATATTGATGATGTGATGATTAAAATAGTGAGGTAAAAGAGGTACAGTAACAAATTTATACAGAATGTAGTTTATATTTTCTATTGACATTTAATTAATAGGATTTATTTTATTTCAATACAAAATACTACAGTGCCATGCTACGGCGTAGCAGCTATATCGTAGCGTCTACATCTACGACGATGCGCGAAGCCTACAAAAGTAATTCTTCCATTTACTTTCCCAATATTATAACACTTTATTGTTATTTGTAGAAGTGGCGCAGAATAAGAAAAAACCCTGGCTAAATCAATAAGTACATACAATATTTTAAAAGACAAAATCATGTTAACTGCCTAAAAATAATTACAAAAATTTAAAATAATAACCAATGCTTCAGAGTCATAGTCAACGTTTTTATTCCAAAATTAGTTCTTCCATTTAATTCCACTTTTTCACGTCAAATTTTATATTTAGTAGGTACTTAATTTTTCAAAAAGCCACATACTATTTTAATTACATTTTGATAACCCGCGTCGCCCTTAACATGGACCACGTTAGATGAGCCCGCGGAGTTACTGCAGGGATATAAATTAAATGCTTACGTTTCGCCCCGCTCCGCTCCGCTAGTTTAATTAAGCGTCTCCTTTGTCTGCATGTGCGTAAAGACATCCACAACCCTGTTGTTCAGACCAATACACAGCGACTGCGCAAATAAAACTGAGGATAATGAACTGATTACAATACAAGGTGCAAAATTTGCTTACGATAAAGGAAATGTCTCGGGATTAGTATAAGTTACGGCTGAGTAAATTTATTTACCAATATAATTTACATTAAAGCGAATGTTTTGGATGTTTTGTAATTAGTAATGAATATCACTGTAATTCTTTTCTTTTTGCGTATCGCGTATATTCTATAATAATGGAGGTTATTAAAATAAAAGACCGTCTATCAACAGTTATCCAATCCAAAACTAATTACATTGTTCTATTTATGAATATGTAGTATTTTTTTAAGGAGAAAAAAAGAAGTTGAATAACTTAATAAAGATAATCTTTTCACATGTTTTATTTTGGACAAATAATTTTGGTAAAGACTGTTGACCCGTATGATATACATCCATGTAAACATAACCCTGCAAACAAGTACGAAAAAACATGCTACCTAATCTGCCTAATACACTGCGTGGCAAAAAATTCGCAACACCGTTAATTTAGACAGGCAGTGTACGAACAAGAGCGTGAAATTAAATTTCGTGTCGCTCCCGATTAATTTTTCCGGAGAAATTCGCTCATGTGTCCGTTTCCTGTCATTTAATCTGGAATTCTGGAAGCTTATTTATGGACGCTGAAAAATGAATTGCAAACTTCACAGAATTCTAAATCTTGTTGGTATGCAACATTAGAATGATATTTGTAAACAGTTCAAAGAACTCACCAACGACGTACAGCATTTAAAACTATGTAACTTTACTTACAGTTTAACTTCTCCAACACCGTTAACTTTAAATGGTTACAAAAACATCATATTTTTTCACTAGGTACCAAAACGCACAAGCATTCTACGACGGGACTATTTGAAAACTAAAAAACTTAAGCCGTTGATCGTCCGGTTCTTTTGCAGGTACAAAAGTTTTTTATCAAACGGTCGTGACTTTCTCTGGAACAATGGTATAAAAAAACTCCTATTTTTATTGTTATTTTGAACGGAACAAAACGAACTTTCTCCTTGCACTGTAAACTGTTGCATCATTGGATTGGATAAAATTTGCTTTTTAACTTAGTTGTCAGTACAACACTGATCGAGCTATCCGATCGACTTGACAATCGTGACGGTACTGAAAAACGGTATTCTTTTATCCAGAAATCTCTTAACGAGGTCAGTTTAGGCAAACTTTTGTGATGTGATTTTTTTGTTCAGTTGTTGGGGTCCATATGAGTTCGTATATTGTGCCCTTGCGACGCGACGCCAGGAATGTCGCGGTTAAAGGGTTGAGTCGTTCCCTCGTACCAGAAATGCGCAGGAGTGAGCGTGATAGAAATATTTTAATGATATCTCTACAGTTGGAACCGAGAACACGTTTGGAGAATAATTTGAATACCGAAATGCAGATGGCTTCTTTTATGTGAGAGGCTTTGGGAACGCCGCCGAACAACAAGTTAATTAAGGTTTGCCCATCAATTAAATATTGATCTCGATTGTTGCATTTTGCAGATTAAGTTGTGTTCGTGATTTATGTTTTAATTATTATGCTTTGTTAATTAAGCTATCCAAGGACGTTTGGTTTAAAGTAAACAACTGAATATCACACAGATAAGGAAAAAGACATCATTAATATACTTCAACTCGAAATGAAATAGTACGTAAAGCCTCCAAAGTCTCATGCCATGAATCATAGAGGATATAACTCCACGCCATAAACCTGAGAGCGATCGAGCAATTGAGTAAAATCCGGCACATTTTGTATCTGGGACGATGCATTCGCTCAACGAACGGATTCACTGAGCGAAACACCAAAATTTATTGGGTTAGTAGTTGCTGTAGGTCGATAAAACTAACCACCGACAGAAAAAGGTCGTAACTCAATAAATTTGATCGGAAAAAATACGACTCTCGCGGAATGACACAGAGTAAAATTTAGCTCGATGGGGAAGGACGGTTGGATGACTGAAAACAGCAATGCGCAGTGCAATTTTGTGATATCTTTTTCACTCGCTCAATGGCGGCGCTAGACGACATACGGATGTTATACTGTTGAATTAGCATATTTATTACTAGTTACATAAGAAAATAAATTTATCTTAGCCCATTGGGCCCGGGCCATATTCTCTATTTTTCTCTGGGAAGATATTCTGCTTCCGACTATTGGCGCGGTCGGGGTTTAGTAAATAGATACCTATAGTGCAAGCAGACAGTCATTATTTTATGGGATAAGTAAGTATCTCTGCCTTATCTGAGCATTTTCCCGGTTTCTTCTTCAGCCATTAAGCATAGGAGCCCAGGGTCCGATTTCCTAGTCAAGTACGTAGCGTATAAATTTGAACAAAAAAATAAAATCAAAGTCGTATACCTACTTATCCAATTTTGATTTTAATGGGAGGGTTACAATGTGTATTCAAACTTTCCTACTTTAAATATTTTTAAAGTCTATGATTAGACATGAGCATTAGCTCATTAGTTTAGTAAGAGTTACTTTGTTGTTTTGAAAATTCTCTCAATTCTCACATAAAGATACCAATTTTATAAACAGCTGAGCGGCTAGCTATTGGTAGGTACTAGGGAGGGTGAAGTCTCATTCTATGAAAGGACAAAGTCATCTCTGTAATTTTTATAAATTGCTCATTTCTTAGAATTGTAAATAAATTCAGTATGTATTTCATAGATTTTTTTCCCTTTCATTAAAATTTTGATAGGACCTGACCTATTTTCTGAACATGTGTCAAAATATATTCTAAAAAAATAAAAAGTATATTTCTGATACCCATAATAAATTAAAGAACGCTTTTTTAAGTTTCCAATCAAGATACCTACTACTGTTTCCATGTCATACTCAAACAGCTTTCATTGAAAATGGTTCTTACCTGAAACAAAAAAAAGAAAAATTAAAATTCAGCTTTTAACAAGTAACGCAAGTGCCGTTCAAGTCCATCATTATAAATAGGTAGCTACCTGCCCTCGGCACATAGCTCGCACATACACACGCCTCTGACAAAACCGGTCTCGGTCGCCGCCGGCATACAAATGTACTCCCGGTCGACACATTCTCTGTCTTTCATCGGCGCCAAAACATCACATAAATCTACCTCGCTCGCACACCCGCGCCAACTTCACGGTAATGCGCGCGCCGGCCAATCAACACGCGGCATTCCATCGCCATATTGAATCACGCTACCGCGATGCCCTCTGTCTGAACTAATGCGAAAGTCACGTCAGAGCATTTTCCCTATTGTTTTTGTAAGTTTTCATAGTTTATGCTGATTTTCAAAGCTTTTTTATATTAAATTCAGTGTTTTAAGAGGTGAATTGTCAGTAGTAGTAAAAGTTATGTTGAAATTGGTTGAATTTAAGTGAAAAGGACAAATGTTTTGGAAGGACGCCGAGTGAAATCACCTAAAGCTATGTTCAGTCGGTACAGTGCTTTTTCTAAACAATTTTCTTTTTTCTTCATCCTTCATGAATATTGTACGCGTTCAAATATTTTCTTCAATTATTTATTTTACATTTCAATTTGTTTTAAATAAATATTAGGTACATTTATTTGTCATATTTATTAAAACCAAATCTCATTGAAATTTACTAAATAATGAAAAATATTAAATTAAAACTATAAATGACAAAAGATTAATTTGTATTATTGTAAAAAGATCAAAATACCTATAATAAATTAGTAACTAGAAAAAATTTCATTATACTTCTGCAAAATCTGGTAGGTATTTATAAGAATAATTCAAAGTTTCTTTTATTTTAATGATAATTTAAAGAATATCCTGTAACAGAAAATAATATTACAAATATAACATAAAATTTATGTTTATTTTAAGTAGTAATAGGCATTTTTTTGGTCGGAATCGTTTTGCGACGGCCGATTTATCCGACGTCCGACGGCGCATGCGCGCTGATAATAAACCAGCATTTTAAATTCAGTATTTTCTATTGGATAATAAATAAATAAAAATGTAATGTTTATTGTATAATTTCTACAAATTGGTTATAAAGCAGTTTAGCCACTGACATTAATTCAGACGTGACAAAACTATAAATAAATTTTCAAATGCATAGGTAAATTAAACGATTGATTAATGACATGAGTTCGGATTTCTAAATAAGTGATGTTAGTAACTGTGAGGCAGGTATTTAACTGAAAATTTAAAAGCTTTATATCGTTTAGTATTCAGTAATGTCTCTACAAAAATGTATATTCAGTACTTCTATTTTGAGAGCAGTGGGTCACTATGGAGTATTAAAAAATTATAAGTTTTTTTAATAGCTCAATATTAGTTATTGTTAATTAAAAAAAAATGGAATACCGAAGTAAAAATTGCAACAAATATCAAGTTTTAAATTGTCTTTCTATTCAAACACAGGAGTATTAAACGTTAAAGACCGGAATAACAAAAACAATTTTTCTCAGCTCATTTTATTCAAGTCGACGCTCTAAAAGTCGGGATTCCGAAGTCAAAGACGGAGATAGATAAAACTGGGAACTCTTGGCGGGATATTGTGAAAGTTGAACGTTGAGCTGAACGAGTCTGAATCCTAAATAGGACACTGATGCATTGCTGCATCTGCATAGGAAAAAACTTTAAAGACCCAGTGAAAAACGCGTGCCGTTTCACATTGTTTATTTTACCATTTTTAGTTTAAAATTTACCGTTGATTTGCAATGCTTTTCTGGTTTTTCGTTACGTATGTTGCGTATTATTTCTGCAACGTTTTTGGATAGTTATTTAAAAAATATATATTTTATTACTCTGCATTAAGAGTACCTATCTTGAATTGTATTTAAAAGGAGAAAATAATTTAAATTTTCTGCGTCTAAATCAACTATTCCAAAAACTACATTAGGTTTTGAAAAATACTAGCTTTCTCCCCTTCCGATTTAATACAATAAAAGGTATAGTTACCTTTTACCGAACATAACAAGACAATAAATCTAAAAATATTTACTTGCAAACTATTTACTATCTACGAACGCAATGCTTGCATTACACAGATAAAATACGCTGCCAAGTCTCAAGGCAAAAGAGAGCAACGAATGGCAAGATTTAGGGGCGAAATTTTGGAAGTCAGCCGGCGTTGGCTGGCATTAATCACGCAATGGAAATGTCCTGAAGCGCACTTGACTCAGAAATAGTACCATTTTTATATGCCACTTGACGTATAGTACCAATGAAATGGATAGACAAAGTTGGAGCGTATGTTGTTCTGTAAATTTATTTGGCTTGCTTTGATTGTGTCTATCAATTTATGATGTTATAAAATATCTTTCTAAATTATTTATTAATGTCAATACTAAAGTGTTAGTTTAATAAAAAATGTTGTTGAAAAATTTATTTTGTATTCGATTGTAGAATTTGATAATTAATAAAATATTTGTCTTTGCCATCAATTTATGATATGAAAACAAATCTATGACAAAAATTCTGTCACTTAAAATTTCATCTAATATTTTACTAACACATATTTCATCAACTGTTAATGTTTGCTTGTATAAACCGAAAGCATAATTTATAAAATTAAACAAATGGGCCGGACCTAAGCCTACTTAAACAAATTTACAGCGTTTCCTGTGAAGGTGACCCAAATTACCATGAAAAAAGTTTAACAGCCCTTTATTTCAGAACAAACAGAGGCTTGGTGGGAATCCCGTGTAATCCCCCCACTTATCACGCGTGCAAAATGCAAATTCGGCCGTACCACGCAGAATTATCGTAAAACGGACGGGATAGGCACGTCATGGAAATTATCAAAGTTTCCATTGATATTTACACAGGGTGTAAACCCGAGGTTCGCATCTTAAGGTTTAAGAGTAATGTAAGATCGCTAAGTTTAATTTGCTAAATATTCAAATGATTACATATGATATAAATTTATCGCAAGTTTCAGTAGGCAATGATAATTTATAAATTTAAATTGGTGTAGGATGATACAAAAGTTCAGGAACCTGATACAAAAATTCAGGAAATTTAAAAAAGAATTCACGAGGAATCTAGTGTGCACATGCAGTGTTAGACATGTTCTATTCTTGCTTAATTTTGTTTTGTATCAAAAATTAATATATAATATTAAAATAACAAGTATGCACGATAAATTGACAGCTGATTACTTAAAATTTAATGAACACTGATCTGGATCCAGAAACCCATTATTGCTAAAATACGCGATTGAATAAACTAACAATGCTACATTTTTTATCATTCACCATTAAAATCAATCATTTTCCATCTTCACGTATTACCTACGTTTACCGTAATTGTCTACTTTAAGTAAAAAGCCGACGTTTAATTGAATGAAGGGGGAACCTTTGACGTGTTTCGACGCCATATCACTTGCTTTTCAATACCTCTACACATTATTGATTAGGCTCCAAGAAAAACTTGGCACGAAGGCCTATGTGCTCAATGTGCGCGCGTTATGGGGTAATTATGTGAGTTTTACTTCAGTATTTCAATGGGGTTTGTCGTTTTGCTGTTCTCAAGAAAAGAAAGCACGGTTTCGTTAGAACAAACATTGACGTTTTTTATTTGAATTGTTTTTTTTTCTTCCATGTAGCGTCGTATATTAAATAGTAAATGATCACAATTGAATAATTTATACACCATATCTACACATTATTATAATTATACGTCCATAATCTTCGGCACGTGTCTATAAGTATAAAAATATTGGGTATAAAATAATTTAACTAAACGGCTGACAGTGCGATAAATACTTTTTAAAAATCATGCGTGGAATCGAACCCAGAACTTGCCAAACAAAGCACTTTACCTGTTAAATCATAATTACATCCTAAGCTACATTCCGAAGGCATTAATTCGGTCGCTAATCTTCGCCATTTTAGCCGAGCTATGGTCTGCCGAATCCCGAAGCTTAGCGCCTGTTTGTTGCCTTAATACGCTTTTAACACCTGCGTTTTCAAGTTATGCAATGTCAGATTGGTTCCCGCTTCGACTGATGTTTCGCCCCTGTTCGTATTTAAGAAGAGGAAATAATGCGATATGAGCAAACTTGGCGCGTTGGGGAAAATCTGTTCCTTATAATATTTTTATTCAAATTACTTTTAAATAATATACCGAAAATTTATAAATAACATGAATATAAACAATGTTATTTCGTCCACGTGGACGTTTTATAAATTCACTTCATTCAATTTCCATTATTAATTGACAGGTGGAAGTTAAGAAATAGTTTACTGAAATATACTATTATGCTCATAGCAAATTTTACTTATTTTTATAATTTTTTTTCTTGCATATAGCTCACTAAAGTTTTAATAAACTAAGCAATTAATTTAATGGAAATAGATATATATATCATGGGAAATTATCAACGGACGCAAAGAAAATACGCCATTTTTAAATTCATGTAAAGTGTTAGTGAGATAACGTAGGCTTTACCTGACGAATGAAATGTAGGGTTATATGTAAACCAACGCATGTAAATTGTTCCACTGATTGATTTGTTATGCCAGAAATATATGAACTGTATATTAAATTATTCATATTAAAACTTTCAGACACCGTAATTGTTCATTAACAGTATATTCCAAGGTTTATATTAAATAAATAATTCATCGGTTGATTTATATTAAAACTAGGTGCGTTTAGATATAAATTTGACGGTCATATTCTTCAGAATGGAACTATATTTAAGTACCGTATTTAAGTAAAAATATGGTACAAAATGCGGACTTAATGCATCCTCTAATAGTGAAACTTTAGGATGAAATTTTTTGATGAAACTTAGGATGATTATTTTAATTACAAAGTAAATTTATATTTCTTCTTATCGTGTTTGTAACTAACACTGAACTAAAATTTTATTCAAGTCGCCTAAAGGCATCTGAAAAGAATTTTACGATTATCTACAGATATCCAGAGGCAAGGTACGTCGCATGTACATTAAATAAGTCAAATAAAATAGTCAAATATTGTAGAAATGTCAGTAGTACACAACGTGTGGAGGGTCTTATCAATGTTTACTTCGAGTAATTATTGTATGGCACGCTGCTATCTATTTGTGTAATAAATTATTAATGTTACATAAACGTGCTAAAATCGTTTACGTTTGGATATGGGCTATTAGTTTTATTATTATTGGAAATTAACCTTTATTATCTTATTGATAATGATTACGGAAATCTTCAACAACGTATAAGATAGTTACGACGGCAATTATAGAAATTATTATATTCCATCGATCGATTGAAAAAGTCAAAAACCAGTCCTAAAATTAGAATGTACTAATAATGTTGTATATAGATATAATTATTATCCTTTCATATTATAAAACAAAGTACTCTGCCGCCTCTGTCTCTTAGCGATAAACACAAAAACTAGTAGCATGGATTTTCATGTGGTTTTCACCAAAATATAGTGTGATTCCTGAGGAAGGTTATGTATATAATTTATTGTGTTTTGACCCGAGCGAACTCGGGACGGGCCCCTAGTGTTGTATATAATGTATCATAATATCTATATGCAAATATTCTATTAAACATTTGCAAGATACAAACATAGTAATCACTTAATTGATCAATTTGAGTTGATTACTAGACAAGCCCTTTGGTCTGAAGCTATTATCAAGACCCGAAGGACCTAAGAAACGGATACAATTTAGACATAAATTACGACAATTGAGTAGGTACTAGGCACGGTGAATTTATGATATTTACTAAACGTCTCAATATACATTTATTTTTAGCTAATTCTACTACTATTAGATAAGCCATGCCAGATGCCTTCAGGCGACTTGGATAAAAGCAGATACCGTATTATCTATGACACACTCGACAAGAAGCATTTTTCCCATAATTTTCATTTATATCGTAATCTTTACAGTACAGTAATCTTAAATACCTACACATTGATATTTAAATACAAGCACAGCCTTAACAAATTATAGCGTATTATTATACAGAACATTTACTGTCTCCTTTAATTCCAAACAAATCCCTTGATATCTTAAAACCACTGAATACTCCCTAAGATCATTCCGTAGATAAACTCATAAAAAAACCAATTTAAATTCAACGTGAAGGTATCTTTGGCTAACTTCTCCGATCCGTCACGGAGCCCACGATAAATCCACGAGGATACCCTCCCTAGTACAGCATAAATAAGGTGGATCTTGTTAAAAACTTGTGGAAAAAACGTTAGCATTTTCCGCCATTTTTAAACCGCGCTCCCCTTAAGGAGTGCTTCCATAAATATGCAGATATGCGCTCACCTGGGCTGGAGCTAAGCAGCCGAAACGCGCCAATTTATCGTAATAGAAATATTGTAAATACGGATATATCCTGCGTGGTTAAATAGATTTGTGGGCTGGCGTGCCGGCGCATAAGTAGGCAACCCCCTAATTTTAGTTGTGTACGCAGGGACAACGTAAACGATTCGTTATTATCTGATAATGCGCCGAACAGGTATGACTTATTATCCCAATAAAATTAATTAATTTACGCGGTATTTTATTTAGGTGATTCAAACTATAAATAATTTGATTATACTAACGTTGCTTTTTTAATAGTATGCCTTTGCCTTTGAATCAACTACAGGATACATATTCCTTTATGTTTGAATATCTACATAATATGTAACTGTAGTTATTTATTTCTTCTTTATTTTTTTATATTATTTTAAATTTTAATAAATACCAAATAAACTTTATATCAGTGCAATTAACAAGAACAATAAAATGTCAGTCAAGATACTCGTATCGCGAGTCAAGCGATCTGTCACAATTTCTCGGACTAGTTGGAATCTAACCATTATATGATGACCCCAGAAATATAACTACTTAGACAGAATGCAATTATGCAAGTAATATAATGTAATTATCTATAACACAAGTTATTACATTATTTAAATAGTTGTTGGCACATAACATTTTGTAGCATATCAACAAATAAATTATAAAATGACTATTTGTCACTAGGCTGCCTTAAAAAAATAATTGTAAATAAATGTCTATTACTCTCTAATGCAGAAAATCTGAGCTTTTGTTCTCAATTCTCATACTTAACGTGTGGCCGGCTGTACCGAGGAGATCTTTGCCAATAGGCACTTATATCAGAAGCACCATCAGTCAAAGGCCATTTGATAAGACCTCGTTAACAACGCTATATAACTGTAACAAGTGGGATTGCACTGTAGTACGGTAGTACTAAGCTGTATTAATTATTCATATCAATTAATTATCACTTTTGCTGAGATTATAGACCATTTATTCATGTGTTACATCCTATTCGTGATACCGGACAAAATGGGGCATTTAATATATTTATCAAAAAGTTAAATATATAAAACTACCTATTTCGATAACAAAACTTGATAATTCATTATCACTTTAATTAATTAAATTCAATAATTACGTGATTAAAGTACGCTTTTTTAGTTCGGTATAAAGTAAATATACGTTCTTTAGAAATGCTTTTTTAAAATCTAAAGTGGTGATACCACTCTTTGACATCACTGTTTAAATCTATCCATTAAAAGTCTGGTAAAACTAAATGTTAACTTACTTTATTTTCATTTAATTAACCAGGTAGAAAAATAGCATATTTTGTAACAGGAATAAGGTTATGCATGAGAATACTCTAAAATCGTTTAAGAGTATGTAGAAGAGTCATGTAATTTAAGTGTAGATATTTACATAATAACGACCACTTAGGTCTGTTCTAAAAATTCGACATCAATGTATTTTTTTTCCGCTAGATGCAACTACTAAAACTTAAGATATAAACAAGCGCAAAGAAAAGAACCAAAGAGACGACATCCGAAAACTTAGGCAAGTTAATGACCACATAAATAGTCATGTATAATTTATTAGAACTTGGCTGCAATTTTTTGGCTTCTCTCGCGAAAACCAAGCTTTTTATAGCGGCTTTGGTAGTTCTTTAGCACGTTATAAACATGATATTTTTAAACTGACTGAAAATATTTAACAAATCTTTGCGCATAACTCTCCCTCTCACAGTTTAAAATAAATGATATTTGATTTCCAAATAAAATTAAAAATAAAAGTAATTAGTGAATATACAACAACCATTATTTTTCTCAAAATATTGCGATTGTAAAAAAGAACTATAGTCATGGATCTGATTTTACAAAACGCTGAAAAAGTAAGAGAAGTTAGAAAACAAAATAAATTAACATTCACAATAATCAAATATAATAATAAAAAAACAGTGACAACTAAAATAATAAAATTATATATTGTGTACACGAGTAAAGCGTATATTAAGGAATTATATAAACATACACTAAATACCAACATCTTAACAACAATTAAATAAAAAATAAGAATCGAAGTCAAGTTCGCCCACGGTGAGAAAGACAATACTTTGAGATGCAAAACACAACACATGTCACACTTGTCGATACCAGATATATGAATTATTTACCAGTAAGTCTGTCCATATTTTGGACAACAATGAACGAATATTTTTAGCAAAGTCACAGAGTTATCATAATAAAAATATTTGATCACTTGAAATGAAACTTTGGCAAATTCAGACAGTTTAGCGAATCAAGCGAATTTACCTTATTAGTTTAATATTGTCTATTTGTCTTTGCCAATGAAGGTTTTTTTTTTAAAATGCTTTGACTTTGACTTCTTGATTTAGCAAATAGTAAAGACAAAATTAAATTAACAAGAGTAATTTAATCGATAGAGAACTGAGCACATAGATTAAACGCAAAAACAACAACATCGCAGTAGTTTATGTATGTTTGTCTTTACACTCAAATGGCTGGGCCAATTTTTATGAAATTTAATTAAGTAGCTGATACCTTGGGTTAATTTATAACATACTTTTAATCCCGAAAGTACGCGATTCTCGCAGGATGGGCTCAAAAAGTCCTTACAATTTTTTGTCATCCCTATCTATGAGCTCAGACTCATTCCGTCCAAATATTCATAGCGTTTGTTACCTACATATGTGTTTGCTTAAAAGCTTATGCATATTTGCTACACACTCACGCACGAAAATTCTAAATAACGACCACATTTTCAATGTAAAATAATTTGCCTCGACCCCGTTAGAAATTCTATTCGAAATTTGAATTTTAATAAAACAACATGTTCGTGTATTCATACGTCACATCAATGCTTGCTTCTACGGCCTCTGTGCGCGCAATTTACGTCTCCCGAGAGACGAAGAGTAATGTCGGTATAGGGAAAAAAATCGCAACGACTCGGTCGACAAGTTCAGCCAATTATAACTGACAAGCGGCGCAGGCGCGGCCGTCCGCTCAATTTCAAGCCTTCAAGCATTTAGTACAACTACGATGCTTTTTCTCGTAATCACGCTAACGATTCAAACCAGCCAGCTACAAAGAACACAACTCGAATAAAAAAAGTTAAACGTTAAATCAACAGGGCGTAAAGCACATCACTAATTGAAAAAATGAAAAACAATTCGCCTGTTCCGATTTTAAAATTCTATTATCTGCCTTCCACCTTCATTACAGGTTCGTTCGAAAATTTAAAAAGTGCCTTGGAATGAATCATGGCGTGCGATCCAAATGAAATATTACACTGGAGCTGGCACCATAAAGCAAACGGCGTGGCACAGGCGATACAACGATAGCGTCACTGGGGCCCGACAGACACCAGACTCGACTTTCTGAACATACAGCGTGCTCCATGTGGCCTAACGTCTGATATCGATAATATTTTGACGATCATTAGTCGACTTTTCCAGTACAAAGGTAATGTTTTTGCCAAAAACGTTTAGTAAATCAACACCATTCATGAAGACCATTCAATATAGGTATATTAATTGTAGTGAGTCAATAAACTCATATAACGTATTAAAAAAGTACCGTCAACTGATCAATAAATAAATACAAACTCTACTAAATTCACATAACGATTTCCTGTTTTATAAATAGGTAATTATATAAACATGTGAATAGCCGAATCCGAAAAATTCTCTTAATTAGTTGAAAAGTTGAAATATTTGGTTCCGAGTAAGTGCATTACTGCGGTAAATGCTAATGAAGCCTAATTAACCATATTAAAAGTTAAACAAGAGATATGAGAAGTCTCATGAAACGGAGCCTCCTGTGTTCGACTCCCACATATTTTACTCACCAACACAGAGACGTAATGAAGCAATTATATATCGATATTTTTATGCATAAAATACTTGGTGGATATCTGGTCGGTCCGCGTCGGAACGTTCAGAAATAAAACAAAGCGAGAGGTTATTGTTGGCGCTGGTAGGTGTGCCGTCTCGGTTATCGAGCTTTTAACCCGACGCGCGACACGTCGCAACATCGACTAGATTTATCGCCTCACTAGCCCACAACTCATTCGTATTTCCCCAGTGGAATAAATTCTATAGTGAAATGATTGAATACGAAATCCGGTGATGTTTGTATATAGTTCGAGCGTTCGAAATTCAAGAGCATTAAACGCATCTACATTAACGGTCTTTCGGCCGGCATTATCGTCGTTTTTGTTATTGGTTCAACACCTGAGAAATGCGGACGCTGCGTCGGCGTCTTCTGACGTTTACAGCCATTCGAGATGTTACATTGCATACAATTACTGTTCCTCGCGACATTGATGAATAAGTGTGATAAGGACGTATAATGTCAGCGGAATGGAGACGTTTTATTCGAAACATTGAAACGTTTTATATATTACATCGCTGACGTATGCACTGGCCTAGATAATGTGTAACAAGAATTTTGTTTTTACGAATTTCTCTTATAATTTGACGATAAAATTACACAGTAAGTCAACTGTAGAATTAAACTTGTTTGGTACCTGGCGACAAGTGGAAAGTATTTTAGTGGGTAAACACATAAAAACGTGTACTCGTGCAAGTCTTGGGCGAGTTGTTCGTGGGGACTTCAGTTAACTCGTCCGTGCAGATTTATGTCCAGAACTTTGCGGTGCCTTACAACATTCACTTCCCTTTTGTTCGATGTTTCTTTATTTTTAAATAGGTACAAAGGCGAAAATTCTTTTCAAGCTGTTATTTTTATCTGCGCATTTGCAGTAGGTCAGTCACATTTTGTAGCGTACGAACAGAGTGTAGATACATATATTACGAGCATGAATTATTTATGTGGCATCGTTAGTCATTGTTATAAGTAGTATTAATTAGAATGTCATCGAAATAAATTATTATAATAAGTTAACCCGTCCAGTGGGATTTGAATTCTTAACTGTAAACTGTGGTTTACCGTATGTGAATAACATTTCAAATTCTAGTAAAATAAAATAATAGAAAATAAATTACACCAGCGAGTAACAAAGATAAAAAAACATTTGTATTTTCTAGTATTCATAGACTTATGTAAAGAGCGCAGTCATATTTTTCAAGTTTTTAAATTGTTTCTAAATTTAGGTGAAGAATACGTAATGCTTTAATAATTTATAAAACATATCCACAAAGATTCATGTAAAACGTATCAAAGGTTATGTTTATGTGCAATAGCAGTTTGAGTGAAGTAATGCCTCTCTAGGGGACAATGACTAAAGTCCGCGTCTGTCTGCCTCCCGTCGGGATCTGCTTCAAGATCTAAGAATAGCCGGGTTAATTACAATTTACTTTATTATATATATATAAAATTGTATGGAGTACAGGAATATGTTTTTTTAAATTAAAAAATATAAATAAAATACTAATTATTAAAATTAAAATTTAAAATGCCAACATACAATGGACGGTAAACATAACATTGTGTAAATAAAAACGTTGTACGTTTTCTTGTAATGTGTTTGAACGAATAAATTACAAATAGTTATACAAACTTTATTCTTTATTAACAAATACTAATGGTAACATGTAGATTAGCTACTATCAATGTTACCATAATTACTAACTCAAAAGTACGGTTACTTCTATTACTTCTATACGGTTTGTAGCCAAAGTGGGGCTGGTTCTATCGCTTGGAGATAATTCACATGGAGGAATAACATATCAAGCAATTTGTTTGCTATCGTACTGAGACAGAAATGGAATAGATTCAACTTTGCATAGTGGATCTCGTTTATATAGGACGCTGATATATTGTTTCGTGTTTTACTATTTCAAGTTTTTTTTGTTAAAGTTTCACACAAGTAATTTTTCACTAAAAGTACACTTGGAAAATATTCATGCAACAGGTAAGTTTTGGTTGTTTGAAGCAAGTATAAATAGGATTTGCAGATCAAAATAAAATAGGAAATGTCTTTTAATTGACGGGAGCTAAGACGGATTCCAACATAAGGACATACGGTGGGATGAACAGTACTGAGACTTGAACATGTCGATAGAAAATGCTGTAACTATGTGATATATAACTCTCAAATGTCTAGAATCTACCAGTGTCGGACAGTACAGGCATAGTGCATGAAGTTGACAAAATTCATTGCAAATTCGCCACTATATTCGCGGCATAGAGTCCAATAGGGTAACTTTTGATACAGTGGACTGTATATTACTCTGAGGTGTGTAGTGTCGGACTGTCAATTAGCCTGTGATCCTCTGACATCTGCAGAACCGGCAAGAGGACACGGGCGTGACGCACGATCAGCCGCGGGCGCTAAAACATGTGCCACAATGAACTGTGGGTGTGACAAAACCGTAATTTCAGAGTTGCACCGCGACATACGAAAATTTAATTATATTGCATAGGGAATTCAGTTTAAATTTCTCCTTACAATGTTGCTGTAGCGCTTATATATCACTAATTATTAATAAACACAGAAACTAAAACATTGCAATAATTTATACCTAAATTGAATTTTCATATGCTAAATGTGATGCCATTATTCACAAAGTTATCGGTATTAATTAAAGTAATAAATCGACTAAATGAAAAAGGAGCAGCAAAATCGCAACGCAAACCGAACATACAAACATACAATACCATCGAAATTCTTTATTGGCAAATGATAAAGCAGTAGGTATCCACACTTCCATTCATTCCGGCCTGATAAGATGGCCGAATGCCTGGACATTTATCTTTAAGATTAATGAGCCAATTTTCTTAGTTGCCTATAAAAAGAATCGCTAGGCTGACCTCTTTTGCCATCGCGGCCACTTATGGGTTAACTTTCGGCTACAAATCCTTGCATTTAGCTTTGATAATAAATCTATGATAATGACTGTAATTATGGAGTAGGCTTAGTCACAGTTTACGTTTTAAGACTACATATTTTGAAGTATTTTGGAAATAACGAATTTTTTTGAAATAAAAAATTAGTTTGCCCCTTTATCCCAAGTCTATCATTGTCACAAGCATAACAAATCGATCTTAAAACAATTTTTGTTTATGTTATTTTTTTTGTTTATGTCTTTTATCGCTCTATCATTATCATAATAAAAAATTACAACCTTTGTAATTAAAATTAAACACCGGACAAAAATATTCTTGAAAATGTCGCCTGTCCTGGGTCCAATGTGATAAATATGAAAATTTTAAATTCAAAATAATAATTATAAGGGAAATGTTCTTCCCCTATCCCGGGGGTGGGATACAAGAAAACAAAT
The DNA here is from genome assembly GCF_027563975.2 of Plodia interpunctella. Lineage (NCBI taxonomy): Eukaryota > Metazoa > Arthropoda > Insecta > Lepidoptera > Pyralidae > Plodia > Plodia interpunctella. The sequence goes on along the minus strand of NC_071302.1, from coordinate 7,090,789 downwards.
TGGATTAAAGTGTCAAAGGTGAAATAAAAAACGCGCATATTCTTTATCGCGCCGATGTCTGTATATCGTCAGCGTCGAGCTGCGGAATTGAATCCGCGAAAAATGGAAATAAAGGTCAAAATTGCGTGAACGCGTAGTAACATTATACTTTTCTGTGCAATGATATCAGAACACGAAATTTAAAATTTATGTCTTATTCCACTGCTACTTTATATTACTAGCGGCCCGCCCCGGCTTCGCTTGAGTAAAACTTGAGAAAAGTAGCTTATGTATGCCACTCTTGAAGGCTCGAAAATAGGCCCAGAAGTTTGAAAGTTCATTAATTACAAACAAAAATACAAATGTTTTCACTTTATAATATAAGTATAGATAGTAATTAAATTAAAAGTACCATATATTCAAATAAATTAGGTATCTTTGAAAAGGTATCTAGAATCTTTCTCTAAATAAAATTTTAAAAATTGGATGTGTGACCCATCCAATTTTTAAAATTTTTATTTCTATAATCCTTATTTAAAAAAATAAAAAATATTCGTAACTTCCCGCCAAAATGCCACATGACCGCTGGAAAATATTTGCATTTAAAACGCAAGTAAACATTTTGTGAATGGACGGCGCATGTTTATGGCTGGCTTTATGACCTGTTAAGCGTAAGGATCGCTCGTAAAATGAATTGTTTGATGGTTAGTAGGTCTTTACGTTTTGTAAATCTGCGGCTTCATTCATAAAATTCTTAAGGATTTTCTTTAATGATATTGAAGCAAGATTGTGTTTCATTTGTGCATTTTATTTTCATTATTCATGAGTACATATCTTTTTACTATTTTTATATTACTTCTATTTATATCAGTGTGTGTTGTTTAAAATGACAGACCTACAAAAATAATCGTCTTCAAGTCATTCTTTAATTTCTACTAGAAAATTTATAAACAAATAAATATAATAAGTCGCTTTGTTTCTGTACAAATCGTACACGACCAAGCTAACTTATTTCTGTTCAGAGGTACTGGATAGATGGATCCAATTCCAAATTATGTCTATCTTGGGAATTAACGGTGGGACGGGGCTTCCAGTTTACCGAAAAAAGTGCGGGAAGCAGGGTTGATCGGGGGTGAGGTGCGGCGGCGGGGAGGCACGGATGGAAGTTATTTTGGAATTATGATTCCGGATGCGTCCTGTAACACCGCGTGTTTCACGCCTCGTTTTGTCGTAATACTGGACGGTTGTGAACATTTAAGTTGCACTGAGATGCAGAATATATTGCTGAATTATTTTAATACGGTGTCGGTTATTTGCTTGAGACTTATAAATTATTTATCTTTTACTTATTAGATCAATCATGCGAGAAATCATATCGAAATCCACGTTCTAGGAAGGAATTTATCTTTTACTTATTAGATCAATCATGCGAGAAATCATATCGAAATCCACGTTCTAGGAAGGAATTTCGAAATAGAAGAACATTCAATTATTTTCAGTCTCTTTGAAACTAAACTTTACACTACAACTTCTATAAGTATTTACTATGATAATTATTGTTTAATATGCGATATAGGTATGTATATATTTGAAGTAAATAATGCGTTACATTAATTACTTAAAATTAGGGAGTCGACAAAATCCCACCTATTTTAAGGTCAACTAACGAAGCCACCAATCGTAATTTAACTATTTAATTAACGATATGAATATTCATGGTGTCAACACGATATTTTTAAATCAACTTAATTGGGTGAAGAAATACCACACACTCATACCTCTATTAGAACTAATTATATTATAACTGTTATCTAAATCATTAATACATAGATACATACATTTTTTTCTTTTTTTGTTGATTCTGATATTTATTTAAGAATTAAGTAGGTAGGTACACATCTTTTTAGTAAATAATTACTTAAAAAAATAAATCACGGATAATACAATTTTAATTGTACGAAAAATCATTATATATAAGTATAATATATTGTAGTGTATATTGTACAGTGAGTCCCAATTGGGAAATAATACCGATGCAAATAAATAAATTAAAAATATATTCTTCTGGTTTATAAAAGTCGAGAAAATCAAATGTCTATATTAAGAAATCGCTGATTTAACATGCGGCCTACGACAACGGTATCGGTAAACTAAATTTTTTCTTACCAGTCTTATTATGTAAACAAACTTATCATGTCTCTTTATGAATACAGCAATCAATTAAAATAGACTATTTAGGAAATTACTTTCGTGGTTTTTAAATGTTTTACTTTAGAATATATAGGTTTGAACTATATTTGATTTATTTTTAAAAAATCAACAACAAGTACTGTTAAGATAGTTTACATGTAAGGCCTTGTAAGAAAAAATGGAGTGTGCCATATCCAGTTAAAAATGGTGTCGCAGTCTCACACCGAATTAGGGTTGGAAATTAAAATGTCTGGTCGAAAAATGCGGCTATGTGTGTTTTAATGGGGTGTCGTAGGTTCTTAAGTATTCCAGCGACCCACCCCATAATACCCAGTCTCCTTGCTCTGGGCACGTCTCCCCGTGATATATTAGTCCCAGTTCGTCGTACATAATTTTGTAGGGGGTGGAAACACCCCCGCCCGATCCTTGCAATACGAGGCTTTTGTTTATTGCCCTATAATAATGTGTAAGTTCATATTCTCTTTGTAACAGGTGAGTGATCCAATTGTATGATCGAACTTGTACAATGTGACCAATAAAAGTGGATGGCAAGACCATAAATAAGGTCTTACCCGTCCGACGTCACAAATATATTTAGCCATGAAAGAATAACTACTCTTTTATAGATAATATACACAAGAAACAGATTATAAATATGTATTTTAGAAAAAAAAATACAAAAAATTGTTATATTCTACTGGGAAAAGTTGCATACAATTTTGTATAATTTCTGCTTTAATGTAGTACATTTTTGAAATAGGTATCCGAAATAAATTTTTATTTACATTATTTTTTATGGCTAAAATACAAATCATGTATGTTTAACTTACGTGTTTTATTTTTCTAAATTCTAGATTAGTTACTTTATTATACAAACGTTGCAAAATAAATTGTCTAAACAAAACACATAAAACAAGCTATTTTTAATCGTCGACCCACTGGCAGAATGCCGATAAATTTCACTGTGACCGATAAATGATGGTCCTTCGCGCCGGACTGCCCAAAAGATAAGCTATGATTAATTACTGGAGTATAATTAGCCGATACAATTGACCTTTCATTTATTGTTTCCGATAGTGTACGAATTGAGGAAGTGATACAATGTCGATAACAAAAATGTGACAGTGTATTGAATTATCACAAAACTAGCGGCCTTTGCCGGGTAAAAAAATGATATCTTACATACCTTAACCTTGCATAGGAATCACACTATCTATTGGTGAAAACCGTATGAAAATCTGTACCCTAAAATAGGCTCTTTTGAAGATTTCTTAAAATAACCAGATTGAAAGAAGCATAATTTTATACCAATATACCATGCCAGTATGCTTAATAACAATATTAATAGGCAAAAATAAATCTGATGTGAAACATAATTTAAAAAATTATAATTTTTAAAATGTTATTGTTTATGATCTGCTAAATCATCATTCACTATTTATATCCATCTATTCTTCAAACTTTTTTGTATCTATGATAAAATATAAGTAGGCATGTCTTAAACACACAAAGAATTGAATCGTAGTGGATTATACTCTTCATATATTAAAAAAAAATGCCATAGCTATAGCAGACGGGACCGATGAATCTTCCGTGGTCACGTGTTCATATTGGCTAATGTGATCACAGTTCAAACTATTTGATGGAAATTGGGGGCGTAATAGGAAAATACTGCCGGGGTGACTAATAGTGGTTTATGATACTCAGTAATACACATAATATAGGTAACCTATCTATATTTTGTGTATTACTGAGTATCATAATCGTTGTGGTGATATATTATGTTTTTATTTCAGCTTTTGTTCTGCGCATACATTTCGATTAAAATCAGATACGTTTTTGTGGTAGCGATTACGTAGGTAGGCAACCTTATTTTGTTTTTTTTTTTATTTGTGATAGTACTATGATTTCACACTACTCTACTCGTAATATTTAGAATGTGGTAAGAGACGAAACAAACATGACTTGGCTTGAAACATATGTATCTTGAAAACATTATATATGTGCAATAACTTTGGGTCATGTATTATTTAATTAAAATGTAGTTCACTATTTGATATTGTTAATTTTATAAATACCACTACTTCCTAACAAATTTTCAAGCCCATACATCGCGTATACCATATTAAAGTCCATTACTCAAATTAGTCAAGATTTCCCCCCTGTCTTGAGGTATATCATGTGCGGGCCCTCGATCGTATATTGTGGTTAAACCATTTAATTTGCCGTTTCTCATAAATATTAATTTGAAGATACTCCTTTACGTCTTTATGACATTTAAGTCTAGTTAGGTTACTTTGGTAATTGCATTATTATTTCATTAGCAATTACGTTTAAATTTCAACACAACTTACCTTACCAAAATTACCTACGAAATTACAACAATTTTTCAGATGACTTCCAAAGGGAAGTTTCATTTATTTCATTCATACAAAAAGTTGTATGAGTGAAATAAATAAAACAAAAATTATATATTTTTTCAATATCACTGATTGATTATTAAGGATGAGTTGTCAAATTTAATGTCACATTGTAAACGGGCTGACGTTTAGACAAAACGACCTAAGTTTACTAGGGTTAAAACTCAGATGTCTAGTGTTAAGTGTACTAGTGTTAGTATCTAGTGATAATGTACTAGTGTTAAGACTCAGAAACTCAATAAGTCAGATGCCTTTAGGCGACTTGAACAAACACTGACACCAATGTTAGCAATAAGACAATCTATAGGAAAGAAGCTATATCATACATCAATTCGCAAATTTTAAATAAATCTACTTAAATAATAATTTCTGGCCAATGAAACAAAGGTTTTACTAGATATTATATATTCAAATGACGTTTAATGCACAGTGCACACTATTCAATAAATATAGTGCAATATTTAGTCATTACAATGCAACATAAGGACCCCATACATCAGACCACCTACGCGTGTCAGCGCCAGCTGCTAGCTTTATGATGTACACCCGCAGGATATTCTAGAGTTCAAATTTTGTCTTCCTATCATTTCAAAATTATTAGACCTTTATACTTTTAAAGTTATATGGAAAATGCTCCACCGACAAGAGCAATATTCTAAAATTAATTGATGGTGAAGTTTTATATAAGAACTTTAACAGCTGTCTAATTTCTTATGAAGAAATTACGATAACATGTTGTTTCATTTGAAAATGAAACAAACTAACGTGATAACTTACACGTACAAGGATTGCGAAATCACAACCGCTTCGAAAATGTCATAATTTATTTTATGCTCTACAAGGATAAGAAAACAAATTCACTAATCTTAAAAAAAGTCGCGGCTTGAGATTAACTACTTTAAAATATTCGGATATTTGTTTAATCACAAGTTCTACTATGGTAAAATGTAATGTAAGTATTACTTTAATAGATTTGTTAATTTTTTCAGGCAAACATTTCATCAGTGAATGATGTATACGAACGAAGCGACATTAACTGTTATGGAGCAGATGTCATACTATAAATAACAGATAAATAGAAGTGGGCATCAAAGTCACAAAAATATGCATCACATATATATATGGACAGCTTATCATGCACCGTAAAGGTTAGTACGAAGACGAATCGATGAACTACAGTAAGTAAAACACAACAGAGGCACTGGTATAGTACTAACCAACTGCTGACCAAATTGTTTGGCTATCGGAAAACGATGAGAAGCACTGGACGTACGAGGACGTAGAAGCTGAAAATGAGAAAACTTCAATCGTCAACGCTTTTGTCATAGACATTACGCAGTATTTTTCATTTATAGTCCGGGTCTACTATATAAGTTTTTCCTAAAAACTAAGCAACCCATGTCCCAGTGTCCCAGTATATGTCCCAGTGGTCTCATGTCCAGTGTGAGCTAAGAAAAATAACCATTCATCAAAAAAACTAGGACTTTGTTACCGAAAAGTTACGTATTAGTTATAGGAAGTTATAACTCTACGTGTTAGTTATAGAAAGTTAAGTCTCCCTTCACCATTTTTTGATAAAATATAATATAATCCGATACATAAATAACCAGCTCGTCAAATCTGTCCAATGCTATTGGCCCATTAGCACTATCAAACTATAATGAAACACAATTTTAACGCTTATATTCGTTATGTCACATCCTTTATCAGCTTAAAAATTGTGGTACCTATATATTGCACACACACACATATCTAGGGAGGTATTATTCGACCGCGGACAAGTTTCTTGGCGGTTCGCAAATGCATTCCTTGGCGGCACGCGTGCATAAAGCATCCGAGCATCCGATTAAATTATTTAACGTCTTCATTCCCCATGGTGCAACGCAGGTTGCATGCAAGCACGCGGATGTATATGGTTAGTTACATGGAATAAGCTATACTTAGGATCGAATAAAGAATAAACCTTATTTGCGTCGATCAGAGCGTTCTGCGACCAATATGGAACATTTTTCGCGAAATTACATCCACAGACTGGTAGTTGAAGATCGGGTAAATCAATAGCATGATATAAGCTGGTGCTGCAGTGACAACTTTTCATCAGTTGGGCCGAATGCCTGTTTGCTCGATTAGTTGTAGAAAATAAACTATGGGCTGGTAACTTCGTTTTATTTGCTGGAATTAGGAGAGCCTTCTGTCTATTATAGTGTGATGATATCACTGAGTTCTTTTTAGACGCTCACACACTTTGCCATTCAAATTTTCTTTTCTTTCTATATTTAGTGATGTATTATTCTATGACGATGATTTTGTATTATGGAAGGCAGTTTTTAGGTTAAAAAAATGATAAAAGAAGAGTCATCATTCACATCATAATTATGATGTTAATGAGCTATATTAACCTATGATAAAAAACAAATTTTAATAATATAACTGTAACTATAAATCAAAAATTCCCGAAAATTTAAGGCCATGTCACAGCAATAAAGCATATCCAAGCATTAAATTTAAGGCGGCTTTAACTGTAGTATATTATTTAATATTAAAGATCTTAAGGTAAACGGTGGCGCGCCTGCACTTCTGCGATAAGGCGCCCTCCCACCTCATTTTGGGGGGAGCTGAGAGACCGCCATACTTCAAATTGCCTTTAACTTAGATAGCTAGTTTGATACATGGCTCCCATTATTGCATATCAAAAGAGCCGTGATGTACCTAATAGCTCAGATTTTCTCGCCTTTCTTTTTACTTACGCATGATAAAGTGTGCATGAAGATAGAAGAGATAAGATTTCGTCTCGGTCCGATAACTTACTAAAGCTCATACCTGAAACAAACAATATTCACATTACATTATAATTCATTTGTTTATAAAAATGAGGTGTTTGATTTGCATAAATATAAAATTATGAATTATTTTAAATCGCGTAGAACAGAACATTGTCTGCTAGAATGATTTGGTAAATATCATAGGAAGCGAGTAACAAAAGTATCGTCACATGAGTTACACGCACATAAACAATGGACAGAACGAATTGCAAACGTTGCTCTATATCACGGGCACGTAGACGCAAACAGTGGCGGCGACCGATATAATATCGATACTGTACTAGATACAATACAACGTGGCATCGATAAAATATATACGATTGCCTTTCACGTTTACGTACATTAGAAGAAAATTCAAAAATGGAACAAAGGTGTGCTACTTGTGATAATGATACTTCAATTTTTGAATTTCGAATTCAGAATCGTGTAAATGAGATATTGCTGTTGGTTAAACATAGATAATAATTTAATTTCACAAACAATTCACGTTCCAAAACTGAAAATAGCCCGAAGCGATGCTGTATCGCTATGGACAGATTAAACATCCAAGCCCAAATGAACGAGCGATAATTTATCGCACGTGCCCCCCGTGTGTATTAGCTGTATCCGACTAATGCCGGCTTTCGATATTCGGCTCCCGGTCGCGATTCGATATTTACGAGGGAACGAGTAGCATTAGACTGTCCACTGGTAGGTAAATTAGCACAGATGCTCTCCACTGTTACAGTGATTCATTCTAAATTGGCTTTTCAGCGCGGAAAAAACGGCCGGCTGCGGTAGACGCTATCTAGGGATTGGAGCTAAATAGCTTTTTAAAGAGTTTGCTTTTTGTTTCCTTTTTCCGAGTTTCCAATAGCGCTTCTTTTTCGCGGCTTATTTGAACAACTAAATGTATAATTAGTACATATAAACGACTATTCACTACATAGTTTTTGTCTGCACTATATTCCCACGTATGTTACAATTGTTTTGCAAAGACATTTTTTCCTAAACGCTCCGAAATCGCTGTGCATTACCATACTTTTATGTAAATTGAATCCGCTCCCAATGTTAATATGGTCGTAAACTTATTGTACGAATGAATGAATCCTCTATAAGGCAACAGTGTAAAGGCAATAAACAAATCGAATTTGCAATTAAACACCGTGTAATGGTAGTAAGGCGTTACCAGATCGGTTGCGGTAACGCCTCGCGATGACTATCTGAAGACCGCCTCGCCGCGTGCTAGACAGCGGATAAAACACGGAGTCAGCGAAATTATATGACTTATGATGCGATGAGTAGACATTTCAAATTGGATGCTTAATTTAATACAAGTTCAAGTAGTCGTTGCCGTTGTTTCATAAAACTGGTCAGCGATTACTGGAAATGTAGAATCTCCAGCAACTTTGTACTATACTTAATAAGAGTGCTTCAAGTATTGATTCTGAAAGATTTTTTACCAGTCTGGATCATTATAAAATCATTGATTCCATATGAATTAAGAGTTGTTACAACATTATGGTAAAATCAAACTCGTAAAAAAATAAACCGTGACCACAACATCATTAACAATTGAAATGGCCACAAAAATGCAGCGCGCGACAGAAATTCGGATATAGCTTATTTTTAATGAACTGCAAATGATACTCTGAAATACACAAATGTTGCATTTCCCAATAATGAACTGGGGAAATTACTTTTAGTATAAATAATCCAGCAAAGGGTGGCATCGATGCGCCACTGCAAATCAACCCCCCCGCCCACCGCGGCCTGTCGACAATAAATAAAATTCACGTTTTAACAATAAAATGCATTTTCCGCAAATGCTCCCTGTGAGTTATTATTCGGGGTTTACGAGCTTAAAATTATATGGCCACGTGAAATTTTCGATCTCGATAATGCACCGGACTTGTACTGGCAACACTATTTTCATCTGATACTGTGTACATTTCCGGAATTTGTGGCATTTTTCATTCCTATTTTGCATTGCAAACGAACCTCAAGAAGTTCATTAGTGCAGTTGTATGTTATTTCATTTATAAAAAATACAAAAAGAGCATTGATAAAATTGTGGTGAACAGAAAATATACCTACAATGTTTTAGTAAATAAGCACTATATCTATAATCTGACCATAAAACAACCATTACACGTACAGGGATTAACTTTTTATGCAATTCTCCATCAGTTTCGATTCCCAAGTTGCTTCTCCCCAAAATATAATGTCACGTAGCGCTACCCCAAAAATACTTATAAAACATTTCCCGGAGGAAAAAACCAATGTTTTATTCGCAACAAAAATAGATCACTGGCCGGTTGATGGAGAACCAATAGCGTTCGCCCTCGAGCGCAGATGGCGACACAAGCGCACAGATAGCAGAAATATGAATTGTGGCATTCGATATTTGTCACTTGAATTACAACTCCCGACGGACCACATTCGAAATTCGAATTGTGAGTCGCACCTCGTTTGTCCAATGATCTATTTTCGCTAAATTTTTCGGCGCTATTTTCTACTTTACGTTTTGCTCTTGAGCATTATCCACGTGACTCAGTGTTTACGTATGCTATTTTTAGTATAGAGTGTAAGACTGTATTATGATTTGGTTTGTTTTTATAGGTTTTAAATGGTTATTTGCGTATCTCAAAACATAGAGTCATTAAGAAGGTTACATTTATATTCTATCAAATGCAGCAAAACAAAATTAAAAAACCGGCAATTAACTGGATACAGCAGCTGCCCACAAGCACATCCCGCAAATCTTCATACAACTGCCATTATTCGGGAGCAATAAGTAAACGCAACTCGTAATAACGGCCAGTCACGCCAAGGAAACCAATTTGGAAGGTATTTGTAAACGTCAAATATGTTTGTGCGCACCTATTTATTGCGAGCATCCCTCACGTACGAGTAAATAACGGAGACACTGCGATAAAGTGAAAAGAGATACTAGAATCACAAAGAGAGCTACGTCTTAAACGTAAAAATAATGCAAACGGAAATTAGCCTTATATCCGTTACTTTACGGTATAATTTTGATTGAATATTTTCGTATATAAGCTTGGTGCTGTAAAGGCGAATGCGTATACAAGTGGAAAACTCAGTGCGCCACGTGCGAATGATTCATTGTCGTCCCTTAATTAAAGAAGATTTTAATTGTATCGGATGTCTGTGAAAGCGAAAATAATGCACTTCTAAATTGGGGTCGGATTGGGAAATTTATTTTTGTGAGCCTTTCGAAATATTGCTTTGCGTGATTTTACCAATTTTAGCCCTCTTCGTTTATTTTATCCAGTTGGGATAGGACAATAAATTCACTGGCCATCGCCTTCACAGATAGGAGTAGAGAAAATATATACCTACGTAATTCTTTTTTCAAATTTCCATGGTGTTGATTTATTATTTTATTTCATTTTTTTGGCATTTTATTAATTGACTAGCTAATTATTAAATTATAATTTTAATTAAGACGTATTTGCTTCAACAGTACATTATGTACCAAAAGGGCAAACAACTCAGCGTAGAAAATTTAAAACACCCTCAACCAGTAAATTCATTTCGCAGCTGCCGCCAACTAAAATATCTTTCTTAATTACAAAAGCCTTTGTTGAACGTATCTGATCTATGTAAGTCGGGGCGCATGCTTTAAATAGCTGCCCAACAAATAGGTTCCGGTTGGGCGAAATAAGCTAAACTCCTTAATGAAAGAATATTGGAAGGGTTGTGAGGGATGAAGTTTCGTTCTTGGGATTCCTAAGACGATTTAAGGCCGAGAAACAAAGAGACACATACTTTAAACTTTACATAGATACAATTAAATTCTTCAATTATAAAAGGCCTGTCCTGTAAAGAAAAGACAGATTCTCCATCCAAACAAAATAGAAAATTTTAACAAAACAAGAATAAATTAATAATGTAATTTTTCATTAATATTTTTTTCCTTCAATAGGTACTTATTGATTAATATCAGTAAGAAATAAGAAAAAGTCTTGGGATTTCTGTCCCTTAAAAAAAACTTTTTTTTATTATGCCTGATATTTACCGAGAGGGTAATATTCTAGGTTCTAGCATTTCTATTACAAACAGAACAAACTCACCAGTACGGGAAATAATTTTGAATTCGGAACGCGATAGTGGCAACATGAAACATTTGAATTTGGAGTGTTCGTTCGGAAACCGATGACGGAAGCAGTGTAACTACCGCCCCATAAAGTCCGCATTACACATTGGGCCAATGTTGCAGCCAATTGACACATTGCTTAATTTTAATGTGGGCTGTGCATTGGTCCCAAAGAAATCTACATTAGAGCCAGCTACAACGTTATCAATTAATTTATTTGCGTTATAGGGTATAAGCTAAGATTTTTTACAAAATAAGTCCTTAAGAATATATAAGAATTTTGATATAAAGTATTAACTAAGATTAGCCTTTCCAATGTGTAACGCGGGCTTTGCGTACTTCATTTACTGAACAATGGCGCTCCACAGCGCCACTGGATAAATTGACTGGGGCCTTAACTCGCGCGGGAAATTGGGGGAAATCGATTTAAATATCTTGAATGTGATGGCTTATCTCGATCGCGGAGTTAACCCGTACTCGCATTCGCATAAAATGTTTTACTTCGATTCTGTTCGATTTCGTATTTTTATACATACGGTCGGTTTACACAATAAAATGTATGCCTAGAATTTACTTAGGAAAACTCTCTCTCTTATCTGAATGTTTTTCTGGCTTCTTCGTCTTCTATAGAGCACCGGTGCCCAAAATCTACTATCTTACTTATTTTTCACTTCGCATTGACTTTGGATTCTCTTTGACAACATCAAGCTAGCACTTTTTAATTTTGACAATACAAAGCTGAAGCGCTAATCCAAAACGTTTAACTAAAATATATTTATTTTCCTTGCACAGAAACAATGTATCAATTAATTAAAGGAAAAACAGTACCTTCACCATATCTAGCAGTTGGTAATCAAGAGCTGCCAATTAAGAAGTGGTGCCTCAGATCTAGATAGTGACAGACACTGCAGCGCAGACGCCGATGAATCTCAAGACACGCGAGCAAGTTTAGCCAATCAGGGATTCGCAGGCTTAGGGATAGGTAGGTTCGTTCTGTCTTTGAATGAATTGAGTAGGCTTTTTAACTTATATACTGGAGCTTTTAAAAAATATTGTAACGGTTAGTATACTTTCTTACAATTCCTAAATACATACACTTTATATCCCATTACGCATCAACATAATCATCAGTCATCTTAATGGCAAAATGCGGATTGGTGGGTTTTTTCACTAGCTCGTGGAGGATTTATCAAAACTAAGAATGTGCCGACATGTTCATGGCTTCTCATAGCATTTAATTCTGTAGATATAAATAAATATATTTTATTCGTACATGAAGACATAAATAAATCCAATCGATTAATTACTGTCAGTATTTAATTGGCAGCAATTAATTAATTTCAAATATAACTGGCAGAAAATAAAGCTGCGTAAATTGACATTCTAGTGGACATGCAGTGACAAACCCAAAAAAATAATGTCGTCCAATGGCTACGAAGCCGTTTAACAATAAAATCTGTATACGCCAAGACCTCAAAGCAAGGTAAGCCTCCCGCTTGCTCCCCATCTAATAGAATCACCTCGGATTGCTTTCCGATATTTACTGTTTGATTCCCCTGGCCGAGATTTGGTGCGTTTACCCTAAAGAGGCGTGTATTGGTAACGACCAGTGGCCGTGGTACATGCCTTTAAATTAACAATTTGTTTTAGCGCTACGAGGTGAGATAATCAAAGGAACCCTTCATTTTCTTACTAAGCAATTCCTTTCTTTGTAGGTGTTTATGATTAATTGGATGTAAAATAAAAATTAGGTAATTTGTAGCATGATACTACAACTACAAAACTCACGCGAGTTTTTTGTCTTACCAAGTTTTGGTAAAAAAAAAACAATTTTGAAGTCAATTAAGTAGCTGCCTTATTTCTGATCAAATTAGATACAGGAAGAGATTTTCTTTCTTGAATACAAAGAAAATGAATTAACCAAACAATTCTGACCAAAAAAACCAACATTCATAACACAGTAATTCAATCAGTGAGCTAATTCAATTGATGATGCGCAAATATTTATTGATAGGGACGAAACAAGTCGGGGGTCACAATTTATTGAAATCCAAGCACATAGGTAACTTACATAAATTGACATAGGCAATCAGACAAATTGGCTCCAACCCCCTCTAACCGAATTAATCTGGTTAGGTTTTCTTAGCGGGACCACTTACAAGGAGAAATATGAGCGAGAGAGGGTAGGACGTTGAACATAGGATATATTTATCGACGACACAGATGACCAAAAAATGCTTCGCTAGTATTTTTCACTTTTTGGTCATGGTTTTTTGTAAGTTAATTTTATTATTATAATTGAATTGAGCTGTATCTTTAATCATCGGTTTTAATAAGGTCGGGAATACAAAAAAAATATTATTTGTCTGACAAATTCATTACTTGTATTGTATTGTAAATAAAGAAGTAATGATTTATTCAGGAAAATGTATAAATATGCCCTTTTGAAGATCGTTCACATCGCCCCAAGCATGTGAGTAGACGTGAATAAATATACAACAAATCCACCTTTAAATAAACAGTACGGGGGTAACGTTTTTGCCTCATTCCGAGCAAACGATGCTTAAGATATTTATTACGGGATGAATTTTGGATATTGGGGCCTTTTTATCTGTATTCTTCGAAAAAGATGCAATGCTTTACTTGCATTTGTAACAATAAGTTCACAAGAAACAATGTTAAAAAAAACATAGAAAAATATCAAAGGCTCACATCGTTTTGTCAGTTATTTAAAGCTTTTGTGTTTATATAATAAAAGAATACATTTTATACATGCTCCTTACGGAGTTCAAATTCTCAGGAAAATTTCATCAAGTAATTAGAAGAAAACCTCAAGTATCTAACTGCAAGCTAATCACAAATTAATGTGGGCTTGCTCCGTCGCGATGATAATTTCACTCCCTGCTGTGCTAAGAACCTCATCAATTATGGGAGACACCCCCTGTGGTAGGCCGAGCACCCTTAGACTGTTCAGGACAATCGCTAGATGTCTGCTTATTTAGGAATACTACATTTAGGGCATTCAATTAACCCTGTATGTAATTGTACAAGGGAAATATATTTAAATCTTCGTAGCGCCTAAGCTCAAAATTGCCGGTTTTTCTATTGTCACTATGCAACTTCTTTTAGAAGTTACCAAAGAACATATGAAATAGTTTACAAAAATGTATTCAATATGCGCATCATAAAGTCAATTTGAATACATTTTGCCCACAACTTATTTTTAATTTATAAAGCCCATTATTAAAAATTTCAAAGAGATCTCTATCAAAATCTAATTTCATAGCAGTAAATAAGTTAATTAGAACTTAGTCAAAAGCATCGGTGGCACGGCCTTACCCTAAATAAGTAATGGCCCTGTAGGAATTGCCGGCACCAAACACTTCCGAAGCCACACTTGATTTGTGGTTCCGTCCTTTGAGTTACACTATAATAGTTTGAAACATTCGGATGCGCCATGTGTTGCCAACAGGCCATGCTTAAGGTTTAATACACTATGGATTTGACATAAATAGAGAGAGACGTGACGAGACGTTTGGCTTGAGCTAGTTATGAACGTTCTTGTAACGCTGATCATCATTGTGATTATTCTCATGTATGTTATAATCAATATGGATTCATTTCTAGTTTTAATACAATATCAGGAGTATAACATTACTAACAGTTTACGGACTTCGTTTAGGACAACAACAATTAGGAAGATACCATCGCGTTTTACGCTCAGGCATATATGATGGCAAGCCTCGTTGAAACAGTTTTAGATCACGCCCGGATAGAGGTCCTAAAATAAAAACAACAGGTTCGCCTCACAGTATCACAGTCTACAATTTGAATGGGATCACCCTAAACGCAGCTCTTGTTGTTATGCCATGAATATAAATCGTGATAAATTCCGCGCGGAGGCGGCCGGGGCGCGGGGGACCTGCCTCAAGGGCTTTTTTCTTAAAAATAACTTTTGTCAGAGTAATTCGGCGGAGAGTCGAGATTTATGGAAAGGTGGTGTCACCCCAGTAATTAGTTTTTAACTAGTTGTGATAAGGGTTCGCCCTGGTTTATGCCCGCGCCGTAATAAGTTTAAAGTAATGCTCAACCAACAGGGACTTTTATTTTAGCCATCTGTAGCGCTCATTTAACAATCAATACTTAAGTTTTGCGTAAAAAACACAAAAACAAAAAAGTCCGAAACGATTGTTCGGCACGTCACAATATTTTTATTGTTTCCATATTTCGCGCGTTTGCGGCCCGTCATATCGCACGAATAAGGTATGATTTATGACCTGGAGCAAAAAATAAGAAAGTTGTTCGAAGAAACTTCTTTTATTCTCGGAGAAAGTTGCGTAAAAAGCTGAAGGCGCTTAGAAAAAAGCAATTTTCTAGCTCAGGTGTGTGAGATGTTCTTTATCTAACTTTGCATCCGAACCGCTTTGTTTATGAGGGCATATTTTTTCGAAGTTTTGAACATTTTATTACGTTTTGCCGTGAATGCGTACCTTTATGCCTTTAAAAGGCCGACAATGTCAGAACAATTGTTGTTTTGCAAACTATCTCATTGTAAAAAAATAAACCGCTACCTGTTTTAATATTCATAAAAATTGTTAAGAATTGTGCAACTCATAACAAAAATGGTTCATACTGGTCGAGTAAAAAGCGTAGCGCAATTAAATGGACGTAACATTTAGCTGGCAACAAAAGTTAGAATAACAGGGTAGAGAAAACCACGTCTCATTTTTAATGGACACAGAAAATATAATTTGAAATACTCTTTATAGGCACCATAATGTAGCCAAGTGGGCCAAAAAATGGTTGTCACCGTCTGGCGAAGTACATTAGCATGAAGGGTGTGAGGCGAGGAGGCTTTATCAGGAGGGCCTTTCCTGAGGGAGGGCCAAATAATGCGATATTGCTCGTTTGTGCGCGGCCCTATTTATCTATTAAAAAACGTGAGATTTATGACCAAGTATAGGAAAGTTAAGGAAGTTTTTATGTTTTTTCCACCGAGCTCAGGGCTAATATTAGAGATTGATGCGTGTTATTCTGGTTGTTTAGGGTGTATATTGGTGGAATAAATACATGTTTATATTAAATTGTGGTCAAAAATATTATATTATTTTATTCCACAGCTTTATAAACTTAAACGTTAACAAAAAAACGTGGTAAAAACGTCAATTTGACCCCGATCTCCTCTTTTTGATATGGGACCCGGAAAGCGGACCTAATGATTTATTGAGAGATTTAATACTAGATAATAAAGTAAAATAGTTTCTGGTATCATTTTTAAGAAACCTGTTTGTGATACTCTCTTAACTCATAGTTACTATAATTTACTTTTGAAAAGCATGAAAATGTTAAAATAAACAACCAAAAGAACTTTCTCCATAATTATTTGAAATTTGATAGATACAAAATAAATCAACAATACATAAACCTGAATTCTATATACCACGAAGTTAACCTGAATCCTTTAAACTTTGAACTACTCGTAAAACTAGGTACACAAAATGTCAGCTACAAATCAAAATTTCAATAACCTAATAGAAACATGAGGAATATCACGATATAAGAAACAATTTAATTCATACAGCCGTAAAATCTAAAAGGCATTTACTAAACGGAGTAATGATAGCCAATTTGGAGTGAGTCTGAGTGTAAGTTTAAGGCGGGTGTGCACGTTAAGTCGTGACTCGTGACTTGGCGCAATCAGACCGCTGTGGAAAGGATCCTTTTGACGGATAAAATGAAGCGGTTAATCGAATCAGAGATGGGCAAATTTTGTTACATAGGGTTGTTTGAAAATAGAACGCTTGCACAAAATATAAAGCCAACGTAATTACATGAAAAGAGTTTGTGGTACTATTCTTTGCAGATGTTCCTTGCACAGAGATTGTTTTTCAAATGTAAACAATCAAAATGTTTGTAAGCTATAATACTAAATTGACATAATTTAACATAAATAACATTTTAAATGTACCTATTTTTTTATAACAAAGAAGACAAATAAGCGTGCAATTTGAATACATGAGTTTTTTTTATTTAATTACAAATAATTATCTGCAATGAAAATATGAACTAAACAATCCGAATATTAGCCGGCCAAATTTCAATCAACATAATTAACCAGCAGTACATTTAAAACTAAATCTACATAGTATTATAGTAGATGTTTATTATCGGTAGGGAATATTGGCTCGGCACAGCAGTAAATTGGGGCGGTCACCCGATACTGCGGCATTATCTGCCATTATTTGTCACCGAACAATACCGGCCCACTGGTCAATTTGTAGCCGATTGTAATTATTTTGGACGTTAGAAAAATATTACTAATTTTACTGTTTTAGTTCAGTAGCTTAATTAAATACCTGCATACTCGCACAAAAATACGCGACGAAAAATATATTAATAATCCTCGAGCAAATCCGGGACGGGCTTTTTAATTAAACTATTAATTTATAAATTATACACCAGATTGCTTCCTCAAGAATTTTATTTATAACTAAATACCGTACAAAAATCCGTCCGGTAGTTTTTGAGTTTATCGCGTTCATATACGAGTAGGTAGGTACACGACAGAGAGACTTTTTTTTTATGCGTAGAGCACATAATAACAGTGGAAAAAAAATCACAAATAATAATTTGACTTAGGCGAGGCAAATAATATATCTCTTAATATAGTAATTCTAGTGCTAGTGACTAATTAATTTGAACCAAGCAAGAAGCTTATTAATTGCGGAATAATAAGAGTGAAATTTTAAATTTAGAAAAACGACGTAGCAAACCAGTATAACGAGATCTAAGTAAAATTGAGTCGTACAAAACATTCTTATCAACTACTCTGACGAGAGAAGGATGTCTTAAAGCTACTGTTCTGCAGCCATAAATAATACAAGAGAGTTAGGACCCCCAGCGAGGAATCTAGAGACCATACAACGATGGAAGGCCCGTGACAAAATGAGGAACTACCAAAAACGGATAGGCCACATTGTTGTTTGCAGCGACAGTAGCGCCACGACTGCGGGAATTCATTCGTGGTACGGACTCTAGTTTACAACCTCAGCGAGCCGTATTGTGGCCACCTACGCTATATATTTCTCTTAGCAAATTGCTCAGTTGCCGTCTAATAACCCTTTAATAAAGGAATATTACTGGTTTAAGTTTATTGGGAATTTGCGTAATATAATTTTTTACTTGAGCGATTGCAGTAGTGTTGCTAAAATGTCCATAGTTCAGGTATTGATAGTTTACTTTTAAATCATTATAATTAGAGAGTATCGATACTTTCGCCAGTATTGATAATAATAAACCATCGAGTTCTTAAAAATAAATAAATGGATAACACTCAACGTTCCACACTAAGCACTATTAAAGCTTATATCGCAGGTCCGATGGACACAAACACAGAAACGGGCACAACACACCCAGAATCGTAGACTAATATTTGTGATCACATGTAAAAATATTTTCCCGCACCGGGAATCGAACCCAGGACAAGATAGCGGACAATGCGGACATGTGTGGTGACAACTACGCCATGGAGGTCGTCACCTTTTCACCTAACTATCGAAAGTCTATAACAAGCGATAGGTAGTACAATCGAAAATAAATTCAATAGCCCTATCGACGAACAACATTTATTAGCTGAGTAGGGTCAGCATAAAAATTATCTCTTACCAGTAAATATAACTTGTCATACCCGTAATAACTAGTAAAATCTTGATGATGCATTACATACCTGTAACAAATGATAATCAGCATTAATACCTATGTAATAAAATCATAAATAAGACTTGCAGGTATTCTTTGTAATTAAGCAAATGAAATAATCCAAATATTGAAAATTTGCCCACTGAAAATGAGTAAGCTATTTTTAATGGGTGCCTTTAACTACATACATTCAAAATTTTATCAAAATAAGTATAGACAAATAGATAAACAGACTTTCGCATTTATAATAAGTATTAGATTCTTTTCAAAAACTGTTAATTAAAAAACAGTGAACAATATTTTCAGCCATCAGATTTTGCAACAGCCATAATACTGCTCATACATAGCCACAATACATTCACACCATAGCCATAATATTCAATGAAACCACTTTTGATTTCATCAGCAAACAATCAAGCCGGCGATATAAATCGTAGAAGCAACATCACGCCCCTTAATAACATAATAGTGGTTAATTATCATTTAAATATCTAATGTTACACAAATGGATTCCGTTCAGCACGCGACCACTCACAAAACTAGGATGCAGAATAAAGTAAGAACAGAAATGGCATTTCAGTCAGTCAAAATCATTGCTAATTTGCCGCAAAGAAATTAGAATAGGCAGAATGGTTCTGTAAGTTTCAGGTACATTTCAGAGTTATAATAATTTTAAATAAAAATACAAAATGACTTGTGTTCTGTTCTCTAAACCATTCTATTTCATTTTATTTAATTTTATTCTAGCTTTTTCTCGGGGCTTTGCCCGCGTGATTTCATCTACGAAACCGGAGCAGGCAAATTATTTTTACACAAAATTTCACCGCCCATTGTTGTCATTTGGGGGTCTTTATCTAAATATTTATACCAAGTCTAATCAAAATCGGTCCAGTAGTTTAGCCGTGAAAGGGGAACAGGCAGACAAACATTCGCATTTATAATATCAGTAGGGATTATTAAGCGTGGTATTCTAATTTCATTAAAGTTTAACAGTGTTATGTTAAAAGAAGAAATTTAAACCGTATGGTATTGGTATGGGTAATTTAAACGGTATGACTGACCTACCCACGCTTTCCAAAGTAATGTTTAATTTGGCAAAAATGAAAATTCTTGACTCATATTTGTGAAAGTCTCTGAGTTGGGGTCGTTGGGCGACTGGGACCGTAATAACCTTGACCGCGGTCCGAAATGCCCAAGCTTTGTATGTGAATGGATTTACTGGGACCATATGCACTTTGCACAGTATAACGTAACTACTTTACTTCAGAAACTGACTAAGATATAGGTACCTACTTCTGCTCTCTCCTTATTGTGGTACTAAGAACTGTCCATTAGGTGCTTTATTTACATACAATCCAGATTATGCCTGTCTGTCTGTCGTATGTCGAAGACAAGTCGTGTCTATTGCATGTTCAATTACTGCTTAACTCATGTAGCGAATGATTATGGCCGTTAATTGAAATAAACTTATTACTGAACTATGATTTCATGTCATCATGTCTTGTGTTCACTGTAAACGAATATTTTCTATAAAATTACAAAATTCATATTTTCTCATGTCATCGAATATAACAAGTTTATTTGTTAGACGAATTAAAAAAAACCGACTTTCAACACTCATTTTAAATTTCAAATCGATTCACCCGTTGGTGAGCTACGTTGCCCCGTACACAGACAGACAGACAAACTTAGCAGTCAAACTTATAACACCCCTCATTTCGCGTCGGGGGTTAAAAATAAGAAATCACATTAGAGACTAGCCAATAATACAATTTAAAATACGGAGTTTAATATAAAAACATGCGTATACGTGTTATCATCACGCACACATAAAGATCGAACTTTGGCACACTCCCATAAATCAAGGGGCGTTATACGCCATGTTTCACGAGGCCACTCCATCCCTTTCTCACGTCATTATTTGTTATATCTCCATCTCATTCTAACGCAAAGCTGGTGCTTTGAGAGGTCCGGGGAGGGGGCAGCTGTCTAGTCGTGACGTATTACTAGGTTGGCGCTCGCTCAGGCCACTCGATTCGACATTCATTTAAAAATATTGACAATAATACAAAAAAATATATTTTTGATAAAATATTTGACTTTATAATTTTAAAAGTTTATGAGGTAATTGGTAGGAAGCCAAGGGCGAATAATGATGTGCCTGATGCGAATATCGATATCGACATGGTGCTAATTAGTTACTGCCGATCGCGCCATAATAATGTATGCCGAGTAGGTTCTGAATGCAAATCGCAAGTTCGATCCTGGAATAGACAATGCGAGCACAAGTTTATGGGACCACCCACACATAAATGAATGGCTCTTATATAAATACTGTCAAGATTTTAGATTATGACTATTTGCGAAGGTAGAAATTTAATACCGTTCATTAAAAGTCATGGCATTTAATTATTGTTTTGTAAATATTAAATAAAAACTCAGTGATACTCAGATCAACGTTATAAATCACTGGAAGTCAAGGTTAACTAGATCAGGTCATCTGGTGTAAACTGGTTTGTAATAAAAAAAATGTGTATATTGTATGTGTTACAACGATGCACCACTTTGCAGAAGTAATAAAAGTAACCAACCATGAATAATGGATCACTAGGTATATAGGAGAGGCGTGAACTGATTTTTAATGAAATTGGCGGGAAACCACATTTAATCTAAAAATAATAATGTAGCTTTTGCAATTTTATTATTGCCTATATTTTTACTTATTATTTATACTATTACATTTATTATTTTTGTTGCATTAAATTTTCTACTTGGAAGCATTGAGTAGAATCAGATCTTATTTGGACAAAATATTTACAACCTACAGAGTTATATGTGTATACCTGACACAGGCATACTTAATTTCACTAATTCGACAATCGCGTCCTTCCTTGTACGACATCTCATTGGTAGGCCATAAATATCGTGGTTATCTTTCGATATCGACCGCCCGCCGCACTTCAGCCGCGACCTACCCCTCTACTCTAATGAATTACACAATGAACTCTCATCTAAATACATAAAAAAGCTTTTAAAGGCACATATCAAAAATGCCCACAAAAGCCTACTAAGACAGGACTCAGATTTATAACACTCCCTTTGTTGAATCACGTAATCTCCACGTGGAGCCATGATAAAAAGGAGGTAAATGAAAATAAATGTAGTTCCTCATTCTGTTCTCCTATTTACATTGTGGTCGGGTATAAATCTCGCTCTGTTTAATGGTAATCTATTTTAAAAATTACCTGTTAAATCACATTAGGACAGATAACACATTGTACCGGGTATGTGATTTACAAAAAAATGTTTGTCGGCACACACTGGTGAGATTTGTTGCCTTCAGGGTGGCATCTGCATCATTGGTCCTCTAATATATTATGTGGCTCGTCGTTTGAAAATTAAACAGGTAACAAATATTGGTCCAAACATCGCTGGTTATTTCATACTGTCTTTTGTTTTCATAATCTGCTTCATATGCGTTTAATAATATTGATGGGGCGTAGGCGAGTATCGATTTGGATTAATCATAATTTATAGCCTCGTGTTTCGGACATTGTTACGTGGCGTCTGGTAGGTACTAGTAGCTAGCCTATTTGGGCCAGTTTCCTGGTGTCTGTGTGTCGAGCACAAAACCTAAGTTTCTACTTGTTTTTAACTCTTAAACAGTAGCTCATAGAGTCTACTTTTCAAATAGTAACATACAAATTTTGTCAACACATATGTGGTCAGCCAACTAATTTAAATGCATAGCAGGGCTCGTAACTACCGAATAACAAAAATAACTGCGAAGATGAATTGAAGTTCCTGTTTTATCGATATGCGTAATCGACTTAAATTATAAGGTCGGAGTAGCAACTCTAATGTAAAAATAGCAAGATATATTAGAGACAGTGGAATAATAAAAGCATGATAAATAAAAATAATAATTAGTGATGTGACGTCCCGCAGAGTCGACGTGGCACGTCGTAAGTCTCGCCTACGTAAGGCGTCATGGTCGAGCAATAAGAAAGAGGTGAATAAAAAGAAGTGGCCCGCAGTAATATTTTACCCGCAGCTCTGCCCGGAAGATGCTGACGCAGGGAATGCGAGACAGCAAGCGTCGGGATCTCGGGATCAATTCTCGCCTGCTGTTGCACTATAATAAAGCAAATTAAATTTGCAATCTTAAATATGTTTAAATTTGTGAAAATATGTATAAATTATTGACGAATCGGTTATTTTTTTGTAAAATAATGAAAAATATATATATAAATAAAAAAGTGAACGTAATAGTACCTACATTCGATAAGATTAAATGTAATTGAGATTACATTGGAGTACAAGTTGTACTCCAATGAAAATATTTTACTAACTCAATCTAACAAAAACAAGATTCTAATAACAGGTTCTGATAAACATCGTTAAACGTACCGTTTAAATCTTGTGTGCAAGTATCGCCTAGATTACTCGAGCAGCTAATTTATTCCGTTTATCGATACGCACAATTAGCACATCACCTAGAGCTCTCGGTGCGAGCCCACAAATCATACCGATAGCATCTTCTACAAATTTGAATCGGATCTTATTTATGATTTGCCTTTTTCACGGCTACGTTT
The DNA here is from genome assembly GCF_027563975.2 of Plodia interpunctella. Taxonomy (NCBI): domain Eukaryota; kingdom Metazoa; phylum Arthropoda; class Insecta; order Lepidoptera; family Pyralidae; genus Plodia; species Plodia interpunctella. The sequence goes on along the minus strand of NC_071302.1, from coordinate 7,066,983 downwards.
TGGGGAAAACTCGAATATAAATCACTAATAAATGGTTATTGGGTTTCGTACCTCATTTTAACTTTGTTGTTAAATAATTGCACGATTTCCAATTGTTATCTAAGCAGTTAATTAGAATCGGCACAATGGAACCCATTACAACTAGAATAAGTCAGGCTAATTAGCAAGAAAATCTGTGTAAATTAGTTAAAACGGGAAAGTTCCCACGGTATCCTTTTCATTATTCACAACAACATAATAATCATAACAAAAGCATGTACAAACACCGTACTTGGTTAAACAGCAATCGCATAAACAAACCCCAACAATAAAGCCAAATAAACGCTCGAGCACGCCATCCAATCGCACCTTGAATCGCAGATAAAGCCCATGAACACCGGGCGGATTGAATAGGACCTGACTCAACAGGAGCATCCAAATATTGCATTCTCAACCGTACTCGGTCGGGTAATATCGAGCACGAGAGTAGAGTTCGTTAGTGCCCATCAAATCGTTTACGAGCTGCCGAAGAGCCCTCTTCAATAAAGGTGCCATAAAAGTTCGGTTATTCGGCGCTAGATGGCGACAGTAGTAGCCGCTTGAAACTGTAGCAGCGATTTTACTGCCATCTATGGAGCTTTTTAAGAGTTTAAGGACTGTGTGAGAGAGACCCCGTATATATTGATTCGCTCACACAATGTCCTGAAGTTTGCTGCGGACGGGTCAGTGGCAAGAGCGAGTTGATGAATCATTTTATTCTGTAGAGAAGTTATTTATAGGTAAACTGTGTATATGAAATATTTTCAGTGCGTCATGATTAAAATATGCTTACTTTATAAATACTACCAAAAAGAATAATGCCTTTTTATAAAATTGTGCACGACAGTTTTAGGTGCTACTTATTACGTTATGTCTTGCCTGTAGACACCAAAATCAACTAAATTATGATTATAAATCTAAATATATTTTATTCTGAATTTTTATTCATATTTATAAAAATGTCCCACACAGATGAAATTTAGTTATTTTTCCAAAGTCACATTATTTTATTTACTGTAATCAAATCATTATAAGCTTACAAGTAGTTACTTAAAAATAAAACAAAACACAGGATGTTTCCGTCTCAACAGCAGACCGCTTATTAAACTGTAAGCACAGGTAGCCATCGACCATAACTTCATAAACGCAGGGCTTAATTTGTCTATCAGTACTTGCATACAGTAATCGAGGCTTAATTTAATTATCACCTACACTTTATCTGCGATTTATAACAACATTTCTTATTTGACGAGTTTATATAACTATTTTACGGTAGTTTTTCATTGGAGATGCATGTACAGTCATCATCAAGCTAACCCAAAATCATAGCGAATTCGCCTTTATTACCATTCCATAGAGGGAGTGTACGTCGTTTCATCACAAAAATCGTGAGTTGATATGCAGTGATGTGACATAAAATAAATTATGTGATAGTCAAATTAATATTATTTTCATTACCTTATTCTTTCCTCTTTCACACAAACTGTTTTTGATCTTGTTTTTCTTATAATACTACCTTCTACATATTATATAATTAACTCTGCGTGAATGTTTTATATGGAGAGTGACAGCCCTAAGAAAAACGACGTGACAAGAGTACAACAGTACAAGGAAGATTTGAATTTGGAATGTGCAGGCGCAGTCGCGTGATGTACGGTTTCACGCGCATTACCTCTTATAGGGTTGGCAAAAATAAAATAATCATTACGTCAAATCTATATTTTTATTTATTAAGAGTTCTTCTAAAACAGAGTTATTTAAAAATAAATTTACTAGTTAAATAAAACAAAAATAATGCTTTTTGTGACTCTGTTTTGGTAATACACTAGCAGCCAGTCTCGGATTCGCTCGGGTAAATACATAATAAAATTATACAAGTAAACCTTCCTCAGCATCTTTTGTTTTTTCACACGGTCTACTGGTGAAAAGCATACAAAAATTCTTCTTTTAATAAGTACTATGGAAGGACACACATTGAAAAAAAAATCCTTTAATAACCTTACATTTACTCCCTAGTATTAAAATCTGCTATTTGTTGCACCTATTAAATTTGAACCAAAGATTAATGGTTGAGATTCAAAATTTCTGTGAATGCGACATTTTAACAAGATGCCTGAAGAGAGTCATGACATCCCTATGCTTGAGAAGTGCAAGAGATAAGTGTTCGGGAATTATGACGATAGGGTTGACACTATTATAATTTTGCTTGAAATCGTTGCGGCTGTTTAGAAGTTGTGCGTACATTAAAAATAAAATATGTAAACGGACTATACATATACCATATTATATAATGTAGTCACCGCTTAAAATCAGACAGACATCATATCTAGGTATTATAAGTCTGTCTGAGCGTTTAGATAATGGATATACCCACATAATCTTTTTACAAATTTATATTAATAGTTTTAATCACGTACCTACTTCGATTAACCACATACTAAGGTACATCCCTATTCGCTGCAGGGCTCTCCACGGTGGTCTCATTAGGGATGACGCCCTTATGAAATTCAATTTTTTATTATTTATTATTTTCATAAATTATGAATCACGCGCAGTGGACCGGGTCCTGCGCACTTCGACATGAAAGTACGAATAAATTAATTAATTCACGTAAGTACAAGTCTTAGCTACGTTTAGCTGCCAATTAGATACAATTTCACGGCATTTAGGTCGATAAAACAGTGTTTTTTCACGTGGTCAAAGGTGAGTAAAAGAAAAAATAACAACTTAAAATTTACTTTAAGATAGCTAGATAAGTTCATTTAAATTAATTTTTATTTTCATTTTTAGCAAAGCAAAACAAAGTTTCAATTGAATTTTGCGTGTCTAAGTACTCGTAGCTTGCGAAATATTTTATAACCAAATCTAACTTTAACATAACCGTTAGCATACATACAAAATAAATCACTTTTTTTACATATCGATTCTTTATTATTAGGAAATTAGTAATAATCCACATAAATCATTAATATGAACCATTAATCAACGAACGAGTCCAAAAGTCGATAATTTATAGACAAAGAACAAAATCGATACAAAACATGTTTCACAGAATAAATCTCAATAAAATTGATCTCATCTTAAATAACATCATCTTGGAAGGAGTTTGTAGACGTGTAACTTGTACCGTTTGCAAAATATCAGGATTTTTTTTTTAATTTTTCCAAAATTTACCTAGTTAATCTACCTACTTTGTTTTAAATATTTAGTTGTTTATACTCTGGGGTAGTGATCGTTCTATGGCATACTTTTGTTTGTGATGTAAATTTATAAAACCTATATTTTTACATTTCTAACAAACTTATGTAAGTTATATATTTTTTTGAATAAACTTAAATATAAGCTAGCTGTTATATATAACACTAGTATTTAGGTACCAGTGTACCTAATTAGATCAGTACCTATCTATATCAATAATCGAAAGAGTAAAATGAAAAATAAGTTAAAACGGGAATAAAAGATATTTTTTTTATTTGTTATTAATATTTTTTTTCATTTTATTCCGCCTTTGCCAACGCTACCTACCAAAACAGGTCTGTGGCGCATACATACATACATCTATATGTCTATTAACGATAATCGTATTGTTATCTCCTTTCGTCAGAATACTTCAGATTGTTTAGTTTTTTTTTGTAAATTATCAGAATTTACGAACTGGCAAGTTCGTAATTCAAATTATGCGCAAGTGGCCATTACCGGCCAGCAATGATCATTTAAAAAATTATAATGAGGTATCAGTGAAATTTTTAAAATCCACGTACGCGGACAGTTTCTAACACAAGTTTTTAAATTTTTATTTTTCGCAAATCAATTTAATTCGATAATAATAATTTGTGAGAAATAACAAAAACAGCGCAAAATAATTTCACGAACATTTGGTACAAAATATGTTATATTAAGTAAACTCACTGTAGTAAAATCAATTAAGTGATTTTACATTAAAATGATTTGTTATTATTTTAATTTAACGTGAATTTAAAACTGACCTTCGGAGTAAATTACAACAAAATTGTGGCAATTGGATCAGACCATATGCGGCTATAAATAACATAATTAGTTCAATTATATTCCTGTTTAGTTGAGCGTTTGTTCTTTACAGGTTTATATACTGCTTATTTCAAAGTAGTCTAATGGCATTATTAATATAGGTGCACTGTGATATTTTTTGCTTTAAACGAAGCCAAAAATTAAATATTGCTATCATAAAATCAGATGTCGATTTTGCATACGACGTATAATTTTTTTATAGTATTTTAGTTTTTTTTTATTGCAAAGACTCTGCAATTAAATAAAATGCAGAATCTTCGTAACCACTAATTCATTTCTGTTGCTGTTTCTTCTATTCAGACAAACGAATCAGTAGTACTTGAAACTTCTCACGAGAATTTCAATTTGTAATTCAAAGTTGAACTCAATTGATTGAACAGCGATTAGTTACGTTCCGCCAATATACAGTATGAACAAAAATTGATTACTCAAATATTTTTAAACTATAAGTAATTAAAAAGATAATAACAACTAACTAATTAAAAAGATAAATACAAAAAGCTATTTATCAAGTATCAAATATGTTTTTTTTTTATATTAAACCATTGTTAAACTAATAATATTATTTAAAAATATAATAATAAAAATGCCTTCCTTAACATGACAACATGCCTACCTATTGGATCTTCCAAAAAAAATAAGATGAAAATCGAACGAATTATGAAAGTAAAAAAAATACAAATTAATAACCCTTAATTCGAAGAGCATAAAGTTCAATAAATTAGAGTGAACACGTTTTTAGATATCACTTTACAACAAAGGGCATTTATCTCTGATCTACACGCAAGCAGACAGACGGACAGACAGCCATATTTTGCACAATTATACAGATAACCATCGAATGGTACAGATACTCGTATGAGACATGCATACGGCTTGTTATGTATTTATGATTACACGTGTAATAATATGGTGTTAATCCTTCGTCCCACGGCAAATCTCAGTGATTTTTACAATAGAATTAAAAATACGGTAAATTTATTATTCATTTCTAGATCACAAATAGTAATCTGTGATCTAGAATCAAATCATATTATCACTCAAATATATAGCAGTGTTTCATACTCTTCATCATATTTCTTTCTAAATTCTTTGACTTTCGCATAAAAAACTTCAGCAAGCATTAGGAAGCAAAATTATATTTCTGATCTATGAATCACCATGTATCAAGCGCCAGTCCCGACGGTGTCGTGATGATGAAGCAGTGGGCGTCCACCACTCTCATAACTGACTGTTTATTGAATTTTAATGCTATCAAACAATTGCCATTTTACATTACTAATTTGTCGTTCGATTATACATTTCTTAGTTTGTATAACTTTTTTCGGTCCCTTTAATCGCGCCCTGTGGCCAAAATCTGTTTTATTCCCACTGACCATTCCGTGAAACATTATCTCGGAACATCGATAATAACTACTCTTATTTTTTTATTTCTGCATGCTATGTTGCAAAAATATCATAAGGGAGATGAGACTCCGATTATACCATAGACAACGCATCTTAGAAACGGCATATGGTGATAATTCCTGTTAAAACCAAAAATAAACCGATTGGCAACACCTTAAAGTCTATACTGCAATAAATAACATCTGATTTATGAAAATTTATCATACTCTTGAGGCTTAATTTTGAAATGATCTTCGTTCGTTTCATAAAGACGCGAATGATCTATATTATCAGAGTAAATGCGACCTTGTGATTGGGGAAATAGGTTAAATTTCAGCTGTTCAGTTTTGGTGTGAAGACATTTTTCATGGAGATGGTGTAAGTGTGTCTGCGTATTGTTTTGATAAGCTGTAGAACGGGTTTGCGAGATTTACGACTGGTATGATTTAATGCGAATAAACTACTTGCATTGCGCTAGCAGTATTGATGAATGCTCTATTTTCTGCTGTCATCTGTATCCTGGTACTTCTTTTGTCATAATCTCTAAAATCGTCCTCTCATCAGGCGCATTTCCGGTTGTCTTCTTAGCCATAAAGCATCGGAGCTCAGAAATGTCTTTACTGCTTTTACTCATCCTCTGTCAGACCATTTATACGTATATCTACCTATCTATCTTTGATATCATCAAACCTATTTCTTTTGTTACAAAACCTTTTAAATCGCAAGAAACACATGCTTCTACAATTGTTGCTATAAAATAATGGTGCTATTTTCAAACTAGCTTTCAATAGGCGCATCAGGCGGTTGGCTCCGTAACCGTAAGTTATTAGAGGCAACTTCTTCACTTCGCTTGGTCGCCGCAATGATTCTGCCATTGGCACATACACGTATCCTTGAAGGATGAATCTTTATTAGCTTTAATGTCATCAAGCCTGTTTCTTGGGTTACATAACCTCTGAAATCGTGAGTAGGATATACTTCTATAGTTGTTGCCTCGAAATAATACGTTCCCGTAGTGAAAACACCCGTCTATCGTCTTGCTTTTCACCTTGCGGCGGAGAATAATTTTACGCTGTTTCAAGTATTCATTACCAATTATCTGTCAAGCAGGTGATGCCTGTCCATTATAATGATTGGTTAGTTTTCATAAGCGTTTAGAATTGAAGATCGTCGGTGTTTTTGCACCATACGTAGTTGTAAATGGCGTAGGCGGTTTTTGTCGTCCAAACCATACTATTACGAACCACAGTGTAAGTGAATCAAACAGGAATATAAATTACATGTCATATGAAACTTATTAGCCGTTTTCCTGATCTCCGTCAGATTAACTGATAAATCGATGAGATGAGATTGATCACTGATTATTATAGATGACTGTGAGACATCTATATATAAGCTGATATCTGGAATATAGTGATAATTGACTATCTTCAATTATACTATGATCATCATGGAGAGCATATTAAGGTACAACTCCAGAGATACGCACTGCAGAAAAACTAAAAGTGTCAACGAAAGTTTGCAAGAGCTACCTACCATGGCTACCTAGCATGGCAAATTATTAAGCAGAGTGTTTAAGCATAGAGAGTTCCAGCATAAGTTTATACATAGTTTATCTATGTTTTCACATACTTTAATAGCTGTTCAAATGACACTTCTATGTTCTATATGTTTTATGTATATTTTATATAATATTCTATAAAGCTGTTATAACCCTTTTATTGCAGTCCTGTGGTACACGATGCTATAGCTCCTTCTCAGACGACAAACTTAAAACTGTAGACTTTCACATCTTAAGCTGTTTCATAGCCATCTATAAAGATTACCAAAACTATGGAACTCTGGCTTTTTCAGATAGGCAGCCCTGTCGCTCGGGGCTCAATGTTGTAACGCGGCGCCTGCGCGACCGCCCGGCAAGGACCAGTGCAAAACAAATACTAACTCGGCGTCCTAGATCAGCGGCGAAATGCTGCATGAATCTGTGATGTATGGCGACAATATAAGCTGAAATGGGTAGATTTTAAAGAGGGTACCAACGCGGCGGTGCATCGCTACACCTTACTTTTGCCGTTAATCTTGCATGATGGGTAATAAACTAATTAACGTGCCAATATTTTATTATTATGTATATTATATAGTTTTTATAATTTTATTGTTATTTATTATACCTAAATTAAGGCCTAGATTGTGTCCTACTGCGGGTTATAGATCCTTATATAAGCTTCCACAAGTCTTCTTCCCGTGCGTTTACTTACTGGAACCTTCATAAGACTTTTTCTTCGAGTTTTAGACTCGACAACTGCTATGAAAGGAAAATAAATTCGTCAATCCTAGATGCAATTTGATGGTTTGTAGATTTACCAGTAATATACCATAGCAAAACGCTCGTTTAGTATTCAATACGTCGTCATTGGGGAAAACTGTTGCAATCATAGTACATTCCGTCAATTCCGCATGATATGTACCGTCAAATTCCATTACAATGAACAAGGCAAATTCGAATCTATTACGATATTGACTGACGCATTGCTGCAGCGAATCAGCTACGAATGCAAGTAAATTGCACTCCGTATTCGTACGGCGTAAATCATCTGCAGTTAGTATTTGCATGTCACGGCTGCAATTTATTGCATGCCCAAGGTCGAGCCACGAGGAATATATTGTGGGTCATGATTTTAGAGAAATTATATGACGTAGTGTCTGACAAAGCGTGCTGAAGAATGAAATAAAAAGTTGGAAAGCGTACTCGGGGCTCAGTAGACAGTAGCTCAGATGCGAGAGAAATACGAGTATGATGCTGTTCTCTTTTCATTTATTCTATGACAATTAGTTCTCTCTCTTATTTGAGCGCATTTTCAGTTACTTCCCAAGCCCGACGCTTCGTAGCGGACAGTCAGCCCTAATTTTCCTGTATTTCATTTAAATAATACAATTATTATATGAGTTTTCCTTATCACGTGTTCTTCTCTAGCGAAAATATAACACGTAACCCTGAAATGCAAACACGTTCGAAAAAACATTAGACTGTCGATAAAAAAACAATGGCGGCTGTAGGGTTACCACAATTACAGGTTAGCAGGGAAATGCCAGGACAATTACCTATTGATCGGATGCACATGCATCAACACTGAATACACCTAATTGATTGCGTTTATTGAATTTTATTTACATTTACAAGTATCGAAGGAAATACTGGCAGAGAAATTGCAACGTACGGATATTATGTGGCGCAAGGGATCGGTTTCGTATAGCTGCTCTATTTTTGTGATTATGCGCCAAACGAAATTGATAACGAGACTTGCGTAAATATATTATATAATCAGATATTATTTCATTTGTTGTTTTAGTTCATCAAATAATGGATGTACCTTATGCTTCTGTGAATCTTGACTATTTACTAAGGCGTAGAAAATGAAACGAAAGAGAAGATGTTATAAAAGAAAACTGATAAAGTACATGTAGTAACTTGGGAAATGTGACAACATTGAATTGAAAATCACGGGAACTCCATTAGGCACATAGCCACTTTTATAATCTACTTTTCACAAAAGACGAGCACTTGTGGCGAAATATAACAATTTCTAAAATATAACCCTTTATCACGAGGCGTTTAGAGGTTCGTGTTAGTGCTGGGCGCGCCTGTATGGAATACTAACGTGGTGCACGCTAACTCGATATAATTTATCGATATCGATAGTATAGATGAGTAGTTACAGAAATTAAAATATGGGATCACAAAACTTAATTAAATATTGCAATTTTACAAACGAGGGCAAACCGACATAAGATGTATCGATATCGATAGTGTAAAGACACATTACAAATTACATGACATTGTAAACTATGAATAGGAATATTTTGTAATTATATATTGTGTAACAATGACTTTAAAAGGTGTTGTAATAACTCGTCATGGATAAACTGGGTCATTTAGTTTAACCTTTTCTCACCGATATATTTTCTTGAATTAAATTATAATGCACTGTTGATTAATTTAGAAAAAAAGCGGCTTATTCGATAATCGACATAGTTAAACAATTTTGTTTTTAGCCTGTAATTGCGATCCCACTGAGCAAAGGAAGGCAACACTGCAGTACAATAGTATGTTTTTTTTAAATTTTGAATTCCATTTTTTTTTAATTGTGTATACAGAAGAAGTTATTGTCTATAATTCCAAGCTCTACATTATTTTTTTTTATTAAGCAGATCATCGCGAGGTGCAAAATAGCTAATTGTTACTATACGCATTTCCTAATTCAAATGACGTATGAGACAGCGTTCGGATATTACACTCCCGCACGCGAATTCGTTATAAAGACATAAATAACCAGGCCGTATTATATCCGAGCACATAAAATTCGGTAATAGCCTAATAGGTCTATCTTGAAACATTAATCGGGTCAAATGATGTTTTGTAATTTATGGATTGTCCAGCTGTTAATATGTATTCGTGATTTGTTAAAAATACAAGAGATTTTCTATATAACTGATGTCTTTGAGGCCTATGAATCTTGTCACAAAAGATATAAGTAGAAATAACATATAAATAAGTACCTACTCGTAGCTGGATACTTTACAGACGTTTCAATTTTTTATCACTTCATAATTCACTTCGGTTATGATTAATGCTGCTGTAGTTATTTTTAAGGAATCAGTTATGATTAAATAAAACACCAAAAATAAAAAAACATTTATTGCTTACAAAATGTTTGTAAATAGTACAGTAAATAAAATATTTTTCAAATTATAATAACATCAGTATTTAAAAGTATAAATGAATTTTGTTTATAATATACAATAATAACTTTAATACCATATCAAATTAAATGTAGAATTTACATTATTATCATTTATGATCTACATAAAATATGTATGTGAATTGTCAATTGATTAACACATTTTACTACAATTTGTGTCATGTATACAGAATGGTGGAAACCCTATACAATACTATACTATACACATAAATAAACAGGCTAGCCAGCTTGTGGGAAAACGTACACCTGTCTCATTCTTTCCCAATTTCACACTTACCCCGTTGCATTTCACATTTAGTCTAGTCTAGACACATAAACGAGTGTTTTGTTACTTTGTTGAGTGATGTGATACGGAAATCGTGTAATAAATACAATATTCAGTATCGGTTTTTATACACAACAGAAAAAACTGCATTCAATGATATAATGAGTGTAAATTGATATACTAGTTTGTAAATAATTTTTAAATATCGATAGAACAGTGTAGTACTGAACTGTGCAAACATTTGCTATCAATCAGTACTATCAATAAACAATGGCTCGATATTAGGGCCTAATACACCCGGATACAATGAGCAGTAGGAGTTACTTACACCGAGCCCCCCGGCCATAATTCATAACGGGCGCGAACAAGCTATGGATAAGAAACGTTGGAATGGAACGACACTGGCCGATTCGAATTTGTCAGATTTAAATTATTTTATTTCTATAATTTTTAAGAAATTAAATATTGAGGAACCGCCATCCAGATATAAATTAGATTTTCGATAAAGACATTTAATTTGATTGCATTTTAATTTCTACAAAATGGAATAATATTTTTTTCTTTTGTAATTTTATTTTATGATTTTTTTTCCTGGGCTTTAACATTATTTTACTACTTACTTGCAACGGAACAACTTTGTTATTGTAATTAGATACATGTTAACTATTTTCCGTCCTGTTTAAAAAACCGATTTGCTTTTCAAGTAGAGCAAGAAGGAAGTAAGGAAAGCACAAAAAACTCTTTTAGGTAATATGGTAATGTAATCGTAATTATGACAATTTAAACATTGGAATTATGCAAATTTTGTTGTTACTATCATACATTCGAATATTCCATAATATTGTAATAGCATTATATTCAAACATTACAGAACAAATTCTTCATAAAATTGTTCACCAAACAAACCAATGTAATAAAATTGTCCTTATGGCTCAAGAAATAAGAGCTTTAACATTAAATCTATAAAAACCGCCAGCCGATCATACGCTAAAAATATTTCTCTACCAACTGTTTACAAACATGCAGTAAGTAAAACGTAATGTAATGGTATAATTTTATCTGTGGTTTGACTAGTGGTGTGCTCTGGTGTCGGTAATTTTTATTGGGTCCTTGAACTTGTATTTGGTCGATAATTCAGCGCGGTCTGTTTTGTATGACTCGTAGTCGCATTTTTAGTATCTGGTGATATCATTTGTAACACTGACTGACATATTTCGAACTTATAGCACAAATATTTAGTATCTATTGAACTTTTCCGTTTCACATTTTATTTACGAAAAATATATATATATTTAATTTATTTAGTGCCAAGTAAGTATGAATGTCTATAGTTCCATTATTTACATTCGCTACTATAAAATGCTTCTAGCATTTTGCTGATAAATTACACGTCAGCGCCTCATGGTTAAGACATTTGCAGCTACGTTGTTTGTACTAGCACCTAGTGGTTTAACAAAACGGTGTCTCGATTTCATGAAGCAACAGCAATCAATTCGTGCTCAAATACGGAACGAAATTTCTCAAGACAGAGCCCTCGGGGTGGAAGGTAACGGAGACGAACTCCGTGCCTTCCCACAATATGAATAATAACAAATCTACCATGGATTTATACTGGAAGTAATCTTTCTTTGCAATTTAAAAATATATAATCCTTAAACAAATCGAACACATAATTTAAAAAAGAATCGCAATCCTTTATTCGATTTCGATTTTTTATAAAAAAGAAAGAACAACCAGTAATTCTATAATTGAATTTATATTCATTTTTCATCTATACAAACCGCTCTTAATATTTTTTTACACTTGGCAACCACGATAGCAATCGATCCAGTCAGTGGCGAGTAAGTATTGAACCGCGAAGTAGTATTTTGCTGCGGTTTAGAATGTATACGTTCGATTTTTGAAACTGTTTTTGTTGTACTACTTTAATCAATTCTTTTTTTATTGACTTCATTCATTTTATCAAAACAAATTTTATAATACCATGAGCAGCAACTTCTATACAATATTATTTTAGGTTCAAAGCTTATTTTTTAAATTAATTAAAAGTGGATCTTAATTAAAAATACCAAAGCAAGAAAGAAATTAAAATAATAATCTAAAAATATTTTGCCAGTAACACATAGAAAAACATGATTATGAGAATTCTCATTCTCAAGTTTTGCCTACCATAACCGCGATTTTTTCTAGCCAGTCGTATAAATCACTTTTTGCTGACCGAATCCATACCACGTGAGATTAAAGCGTTGTACTGTACCTTTAGCCTCACAATGGCAAATTACTGATCTTTGACATCCAAGGAACAATGGAGAGACTGGATTTATGAGGTGAAGTGACTGTCGTATTTCAATTTCAATAACGCACTGAGGATGCGTGGTTGGACATTTTTTTTTATCTTGATGATGTGATAGAGGTGCAATTTTATTAATAGTACACTTTTTTCTTATTCGATCAGATATTTGAATTATGGAACACAATACTACTCCTGAACAAATAATATGAGAATTCCAATTGATTAAAAAAATAATAACATTGCCGTATTTTTTACGTCAATCCAAACTGGATCTTAACTTAATTAGTTTTACTAATAAAGTTCTTACTATTAAGTTCTACTATTTAAATATATATTATTACTATGATACGTACATATTTATTTTACTGTGCACTGCACCTTATTAAACATTACAATATCATTTTATCATTTAAGTTCCCATATCATAAATCTTAGCGTTTCCACATAAATTCGAAGTACGTACAGCGTGTTGTGAAACGGTATAAGAACTATTTAGTGTCTACACGGCCCTTATCAAAATATTAAAATAACGGCTTTCCACTGAACTAATGTGTTCCCAGTTTGTCGTGTCGTGGGACTCCTGAGTTGTATTACGAAATGCCAAAATAATGAATGAAGAGTTTATAAAAAAAATCTTTTCTAAAATGAAGAATATTGTACTGAAAAAAAATATTGTAAAAAACGGGGTTAACATTCCAACTTATAATATGTACTTATATCGTTATGTTTTATTTAAAAGGATCTCCATTTAAGACAATTTTAGACCAAAATTATAACCAAACGTCTTGTTTTGTATGATAAATGAATATTTGTTGTATTAACTTGATAGTATTGATTTATTTAGTTTAACATAACGTAACTCTTCTTTAATAACAATTTGCAAAATAACCGATTTGCAAAAAATGTAAAATAAACTAAATTACCTGTATTTATTAATTTTCTAACCCTATTTTTGTAGTAATTATATCCAAGTAGTTTCCTTGAAAAGTGAGAGAAACACAGAACGAGGGTCAGTAAGGAAACAGCGGAAACGGCTCGAGAGCGGCCGGCGAGATTTATCTACACCCTGTATACGATGCTTTATGGCCAGGCTAATTTGTTTTTTATTACTTCCAAATTTAAATTAGTCCTGTTCTGTTGTTTTTACGTGTAATTCACCTATTTTTTCCGGAATTTAATCTAATTTGGTAATCTATCAAATCGTACTTTTAATACAATTCGAATCATTATTTTTCTTGGAAATAATTTTATGGAACGGATGATTTTAAAAAATTACGATTATTTTATTTTAAACAAAAAAAAGTGGTTCCTTTTTTAAAAACACAAATTCATTATTACTTAAATAAAAGTTGCATTCTATTTTCAAAGTATTGTACGATGAGACAAATGCTTTTATGACTATAGATCACCGATACCATAAAATGACAACGTCTCTTTATCCATAAAACAGTAAACCTTTCAATGGTAAACCAAATAATGGTTTTTACCTGAGTTTTATAACTGAATTGTACAAGCAACGGTAAAAAGTTGAAAACTAAAAAGCATTCAATTAAATCGTGTACTTATCTATGGAACAGTAATTATAGCTTATGAAAAAGTTATAGAATATAGACAATGGAATTTTAAGGTTAGACTTTTTTTAATAAGACTATTATTTGATTTTACTCAAAATCAATTTGTGGCACTTTACCATATTTTAAATTAATGTGTAAAACCAGAAAGAACAACAAATATTTAGATACCGAACGGAAATGAGAAAATAATAAATTTATACTGGTACGCCATACCATTTGTATAAAATGTCGTTCTGTGTGACAATCTATAGATAAAATCTCTTACGTCTCAAGCTACTGTCTGTTAAAATACTTAGAATTCAAAGCACAGTTTACAAGCAATCTTGAGCTTTAATTTTATTCCATACATTTACACTTTAATTAGCAATAAAATTAATGAATTGAGTATGGAAATAGACTAAAACTGTTAAAATTCGATTTAAACAGCTGTGGTGACGTCACACAGCTGATCCTGTAAAATATGTTGTAAACAGCACCGCAATAAAAAGGGCCCGGGAAAGGGAGCGCGAGCATAAACGTTAGCGCACACTGAAACAAGTAAACGTTGCAAAATCGTTTTAAAATCATATACCTAATATATCATTGGACATAATTTTTGTATAATATTTTTTAAATGTTATTTAAATAAATGAAATATTTAACAATAATACCTATGTATATAATAATATATTTTTTTGTTTAAATGTTATAATAACACATTAGGTTACATAGGTACTGTCATACATGTTGGTTTGTATATGTAATAGATACTTTCATAATTAACATCTGAGTTAATTAAAACTTTCTACGCGTCTCTGTCCAGTAATTTATTAATGTTACGTCATAATCGTGAATTAAGTTGTGGCTTGTATGGAATTTATAAAAGAGGAACTCAAGAATTGTATACGTCACAAATATTTGGAAAAAACATATCGTAATCAAAAATATTTTTAAATATCTTAATCAGTATACGTCTGAAATGATGATAAAAATCATTTAAAAAGCGCATACGTGACATAGGTATATAAATAATATTTTGATTTGATATTTTGGGAAAACTAAAAGTCAAATATATTTTATTTTGTCCAGTAATGAAAAGACATAGCTCAGTGTGCGTCTGAGCTAAATCGTAAAGAGTTCGTCTCAGTGCGTTCGGCGCGCTATTTGACATCACAAGGGCAGGTGCGAACATTATCTTAATTCAATGAAGTAGCTGTTACCGAGCTCATTTTGTACGCGAACGAATTGCCTGCCAATTCCATTGAGATTTTCTAGTCTTTGCGTGTTCGTTACATAGTTTTTTTTTAATTTTAATTAAAAATGGAAAAGTAATCGAAGTTGATGAGGCAAGTGATAATAATCATCAGCAGGATGTTATTTTATTATTACAAAAATAAAGTAACTAAATTGTAGAGCACTTAAAACGTATCTTATATGTAAAGTCACACTCAACTTGCCATATAAGATAAGTTTTAAGAAAAATAATGATAATTTGTAATTCAGTAATTTGTGTTATCAGTCCAATTATAATATAGATCTAAGTTGAGATTCATTTCACACGAAAAAAATCAAACACTTAACTCCCATTTCCAAGTTCGTTTGAAGTAAAAAAGAAAATTCTAGTGCTATCGTGAGAGGCGAGTTTCAGTAAGTCCTAACGCCGAGGTCAGGAGGCCAGCCGGAAGGGCGGGGGTCACTGGCCCCACCTACCCTGGATATAGCTCCATGGAAATGTATACCTTTGCGAACTATTCGATTTTAAATTTTATTAGGTTTTTAAAATAGTCTTTGTGACATCCATGTTATGACATCGACCAGCTACTTTCACGTTTCTTGTGCCTATGTAGTAGAAATTAGATACTTAATTAGTAACTAATTAATCTCGATAAAATATATACGAATTAATTAAAAATACATACCTGTTTAATTTTAAAAAATTCGGAGTCGATTTTATCTACATACGAGTTAGTTAACTTATAATTATACTAATTTTCTATAATTAACAGGTAAGTACAAACATTTATGCAATGGTACAAACATAAGTAAAATGTGGTTAAGTAAGCTGAAATATGCACCTAAAATGGCTAGGACATTCCCGTCAGCTTTAAATTGGTGGTATGTTAGTAAAACAGCCAATTAGAGCGCTCAGCGTTTTCCATCCTCTATGATTACACTAAAACCCGTGTATTCTTGTTCTATCTTCTAAATTTATCGATAAGTCAACACTGCATAACTACAACAGTGATTCAACTAAAAATAGCCGGCGCCTGGCGTGTATTATTCATACGGTAATTACTCCAGGTAATTGAAAGTTAATTTGCAGCACTATTAAAATGAAAATCCACCAAACGCAACCTGCACATTATGCCCGTGCAGGTTTTTGTTACCTACTTATTCAAATCTCTAAAGACCATGTTTGGTTTTACTTTGTTTGTGAGACATATTTCCCGGCGCGGCGGCTACGTGCGCTCGCATTCATAATCTAGAAACCTTTAAGGTTACTGAAACATTTTATAGCACCAATAACTTAAACAATAAATAACCGAAATTATTCTCCTTATCACGTAGACATTTCAAAATCACGATTCCAGCAATACGATTTATATTTTCATATGTAATTTAAAACACATTATAAAAAGTGTTTAAGACACAGAACGCGATTGCACTTTCCGTTGTAAACATGACTGCGGTCAACATATGTTTATGGATTGCAAGTGTACAGGAGGAAACCCTCATCAGAATTCTGCGCAGGCGACGGACGATGATTCCAAGATTCGTGATTGGACGAACAAAGCACATCTCGTGTGAAAAAGTAAAAGCCTTGGGTTAATCCTGAATGACGGAGCATTGGGACCAGTACACAGGAACTGTTTTGAATACGTCAGGTCTGGTGATGTAAATCGTCTTGCGGTCAGACGTCATGCGATCTTCGACAAAGCGTGACGGCAGCCATCCGATTTGGATGCGTAAATTGGCGATACGTGTGTCGCATTGGATCGCATGTTCGCAACGCTTTGAACGTACGCCGACAGCAACTTAAACTGTGGTAGGTCACGATGCGCAAACGTCGATTGCGTATGCATATCGCTCACTGAAGTTCTGTCGAACGGTGATGTGAATTGCACGGGTTACATGATTATTTCACTTGCTAAACGTCCACTGCTCACGAAAATCTCAACAAAACTAAATTACGGTCAAAAGGATGCCGCCATAGATACGAAAACTGGATATCTTTATTATTTCCTGGGGGTTAATAAATTATAATTTATGATTGTGCTCTCGGACAGTCCGCGGTGAAAAAAGGGCCTCTATAATAGACACGTCGTTTTTTTACCCGCATGTACCTACATTAATAGAGGTTAGTCTTTCGGTGTTTTATCAGACCGTAGTAGCCGATGCCCATGCAATAGAATGTGGTAGAATTATGATAAAACTATATTCATCTCTTTCGTACAATTAGACATTTTTATTACACCGAAATTGCCCCAAGGTAATTTCGTAGCTTTGTGGTATTTTAATTGTGTATGATAATAAAATGTTTAATTAATTAAGTCAGTCTTGTTAACGGATGTTTGACAAACTTGGCCAGGACAGTAACATTGTTTTTTTATTTTATTTTGCACCAAAACAAATTACTACAAATAAATTTATGCAATTGGCAAAATCATTGTAAACAAATAATTATATTGGCAAATAAATGTACCTAGCAAATTGGTCGACGCTGACAAAGAAACAATTATTATAAGTAACAGACCGAGACAAGTATACATCGCAGTGTGTGTCCTTAAATATGAAGGGTTTATTAGTTAAATTTGTGGTGGGGCCATAATTCATGAGCATCGGCGCCGGCGCACAGGCTTTCCGTTCGATTCCCGTCGAGAGTTCCAATGTTACTTTTTAATTTCTCGAATAGTTCTACTTCGTGAAATGTTAACATCGATAATTCTATTAAAAAAGATTGACCGGGACTTTCACTGCGGTAAAAAAAATTAACAATCGAAGTTGGTATAAAATTTTATTATAGAATAATTACAAAGATTCCTACTGAAATGGTGTGATAAAGTTTATTGGTCATTAGAATGAGATCCGAGACCAATTTGTGAGTGCCATGACCGATCAGTCTGATTAGCCACGGATCTAAACATGAGTCTTGATTGACCAAGGATAATTATAAAGTAGCGAGAGTACTATAAAACTAAGCTTTTAATGTTCCTATGAAATCTGTGGAACGCTTTGGCGAATTTCACATTTTTTCTAATATCACGTTTGAAACATTATTGCCTTGCGATTTTTTCCCGAATAACAGATTTCAATTTGGTGAACTGTTCGAAAATATTGTTTTAATTTTGCTCAAAATAAACGAATTCATATACTTACGGTAAAAAGGTTTACATAACAAATAGTGCTTAATTATAATTTAAAAGTGTAAATTTCTCCTAATTAGTAATCAATGTCAATCAAAATGATTTATTTGATACAGTGTAACAATAGTGAGCCAACACAAAACGACGTTTTATGCGAGGCTCATAATGGAACCAACACTATTAACCGACTTACTTTAAAAAGAAGACACATTGTTCTGTAAAACGCTAGTTTCGGCACGAAGCAGTCTACGTCACATTCCAAATCCGAAATATCTTAAATACGTAAATCGTTGTGCAAGAATGACCTTTATTACGACATCGCAAGGTACACGTGTGGCGTCATTTGAATACACGCGGATGAAAATTTAAGCTCGAGAAAAAATGGACCTTTTCACGCAAGTAATAAAATATAGATTTCCATGTTTCCATGAAGATTTTTATTCGAAACCAACGTCTAGTGTAGCGATGTTATTTATATGAAGTGTGTGTTACCGTGCACTATTTATGTGGACTTAAATATGGTTTAATAGTTTACTGAGAAGGAGTTAACCCGCGAAAATTAGGTTTTTATAATGAAAATCGAGTTCCGTTGAGGAGTAATAAAAAATTAAGTATTTAAAAAATACATAAAGTTTAATTCCTAATTATAATATTCTAGTAAGTAAATGTTATATATTTATAGTTTTAAAAAAAAGTTAGGTTTAGTTTCATTTTCAATGTCGTTATTTTCTTTTCTACTATCAGCAGGTTTAAACAAATTAGAAATTTGAATATATATCGTATGGTGCAAAAATGGAAATAAACAAAAAAAAATATCGAGAAAAGGTAACGAGTGCTCTTGCGCTTTGCTGGTTCGTCCAGCATTTCCATGATTTAGATGGAGAGGTCTGTAGAGCATCGATTTTCTATATCGTTGTAATACCAATACATGAATATTCCAATATTATATATCCTATTATATTCTTTTATTAGGATAAAGTTTGAATCACAAACAATGTGCATATTATGTTTAAGTGAATGGGAAGATTGTATTTATTTTTCCACGGCAATGAAGCCACGGGACATACTTATTAAAGAAATATGTGATTTAGAATTTGTAGATATAATGTGTGTATGTATACCTATAGATATATATACCTATAGATTAATTAGTGCTAGTTAATAAATAAATAAAACATTCAATGTAAACGGTGTGTCATTCCACGTGTATGAGCTATCTGTTTCATCGATATATTTCACTAACTACTTGAGTATTCAACCGGGCGGGCACCTCCAGTGTGGGGTATCGTGCTGCAATTAATTATCCTTCAGACTAAGTCTTAACGATCCTGTGCTACACTAACAGCTACGCTTTAAGAACTAACCTTCATCCAAACCGTATCTTGTAATAATTTAAATCGCCAAGCCTAAGTCACAGATCGACTTTTGATCTAGACATGTGCTGCAATAGCAGCTACGCTTTAAGACATTTTTACATTCATTGTAGACTTCTGGAGTACGCCGCATTTTATTTCAATCAATTAAAATTTACCGGCTGGCCCAAACTAGATGTAAAAATATTCAAATTTTCTTATGTATGCAGAAAACAGTTATGTTCAGATGTAATGTAAAACAAGTAGTTATTCGGTAAAACATGTAGTAATTTCAATTACATTGTAAACTTATGTTAAAATAAATAAATAATCGTATTTACATTATTGAGCGCTATGAAGATATAATGTAGACTACATTTTAATTGAAACGCTTATATTTATAACCGCGCCATTGGGATTTTATGAAATAACGTCACCTTTATACCGACTATTTTGTCATTTTCGACCAGATTAATCGAAACATTGAAATATTTTTTATTTGTTTCAGATTCAGATTCAAATGAAAGAAATGGAATAAAGATATATACCTAGTGCTCAGCTCGGAAGTGAAAATTTAAAATATTGGTAAATATTTTTATACTTTGTTTAAGCTTTAAGTGGATAACCAGCATAGGTTCCATTCCCATCCAGGGCCGAACGGAGCGTCTCAGGGCATTGTAATAATACATTTTTAACACAAGGGCTACGTATGTACCTACTATGGCGATAAATTATAGAGTGGCGTTAAACCTGCCTTCATGTTGGCGAAAATGAACAAAACAATGAAGCGAAATGAGGTAAACGATGCTCTTTGTGATTGCGCTCCGTAATACTTTAAATTTAATTTTGGTTTCTGTATAATTTGTTAGAAAAATAAATGATATACTTTTTTCTTTAAGTGTCCTAGGCTACAAGGAAAACCATTTCGAAATAAATGACGATTTTGAATTATTTCGCGAATACATACCTACTACTACTGTGTTTTTGTCTCAACATGCAAAAATCAATGAACAATAAATGGATTTTCGAGAATTTTTTTTCTTGTTATTTTCGTTTGGATGAGAAAATCACCCAGAAACACCGGATATATTTAATTACACAGTTTAAATATTAATATTTTGTGCTAAATCAGTATTCTATTAGAAAACAATAGGACTAGCCAGCTGGGGTGATGGAAAACTATAGGATATGGCGGTTCCCAATGATTTCCGATTCACCGCATAATACCGGGTTCAGATGTAATGACCTTTATAAAGCTACGTCTACATTATATATAGGAAATATTGAAATTCAAAGTGTTTGTGAAATTTAGAAATACGCCTAATATATATAGAGTTAATTTGATTAAATTTTTATCAAAAGCGATGGACTATTAAAACTAAGGTGTTGACATATTATTCAGAAATTGATAATAAAAAAACACCTGAGAATCTTTTTCTAAAAACATAAAACTGATAAAAAATGCTTAAAGGTAAGAATTAGCAATAAAAAAATTAAAGTTTGTAATTACTTTAACTAACATTACACTTCACAACTACAGTCATTTTGCTTAATAATAAAAAGAAAAATATGCACACACAAGGCGTTCTCCCCACGTTCGTCACTTCACAGCTGCACCTATGATCGATCCTTATTCCAAGATGGCCGACGGCGCACGGCGGACAGGCACCGCGTGCGCACCTCCTTCCCGTCAATCACAACTTTGAAATTAGAACACTTCAAATTTATTGTTTTTAATTTTAAACTATCACAATTCTTTTTTTAAACGCGACAAACGTGCGGTCCGTTATGAAGTTTGCGTTGTACTAAAAATTTAAAAAGCACGTTTAACGTATTCAGAACTTGTACACCATAAAACATATCTCCCCCATTATTAGTTTATGGCTTGCGACTGTTGTCGGGCTATTATGTTGTTATTTTTCTGTGTGTAAAGTACTGTTTGTTTTTATTGTATGCGGTCGGCCGATTGGGGTCCATTACTAAAGATACTATTGAGCAAAACTAATCCCGTTAGTTTCGAGAATCTGTTTGAACTATCTATCTCGTTTGTCTGTTTTTTTAGATTGTAAAATAAGTTATGTTGCATAATGGTAAATTTATTCG
This sequence comes from Plodia interpunctella, assembly GCF_027563975.2. NCBI lineage: Eukaryota > Metazoa > Arthropoda > Insecta > Lepidoptera > Pyralidae > Plodia > Plodia interpunctella. Next base: position 7,044,845 of record NC_071302.1, on the reverse strand, counting down.
TCATTAACACGTTGAAAAATAGATGACAGATGCAATTAAAAACATATAATATAATTCTTCTTCCATGATCCAGTTTAAAAAAGTTTTGTTAATAGAGTTTTATGCCGAGTTCGGACATAGTCTCTTGTAATATCAATTGGATTTATTTATACATTTTTTTAATACAATATGTATGTTATATTTAAATAATAATAATATTTAATATAATTTTAAAAAATAGGGTTCTCTCTTTTTTAAATTGACCACATGAAGTAGAGCCACTTTCAAGGCGTATCATCAACAACCACGGCATGAGTAGAGGTGGTAGAGCACATGCGAATGCCCGCATTCTAGGTATAGCTGGATTGTAGAGACGCGGCAAAAATATATATATTATTTATTTCCATGATATATTTTTCTATTTTTTCATATGAATATAAGATAATAATAAAAAATATAAAGAACTGAGGGTAAAAAAGAACCACTTTATAATCACGTGTGTAGAATCTCTTTGGAGCCCACTGGATCCACTTGCACTTAAGTTTACACAAAAACAGACTTTCTGATGTGAAGTAATTTTCAATATTCAGTTTAATTCTTAGAATGGTTATGGTTCATATAGAACAGCAATTCATAATTTCAATATCAGAAAATCAATTATGTAGAGTCCATCAAAGTAGATGAACTTGTTTCAATTTAAAGTTATCATTTATTAAATATCTTTTCTATTTAATGACACTTAATCGTTGAAGTGTCATTAAATAGAAATGAAAATAAACAACTAATTACAAGTGACATTTTTTTTACTTATTTACAGAATTTTTTCAACGGTAATAACAAACAATAACATAAATTAGTTTACATTATATAAATTCTCAATTTCAATTGTCAAAAATAAACCAATAGTAAGAACGCAAAAGTGAATATAAAAACTCACACTGGCGATTACAATTTCTCATTTCCCTTTAATAAAGGTGTATTTAAATGGCTGGGCCTGAAGCGATGGAGTCGCAATTTTGGGACTGGTTTAGAAATTATAGGGTCAGCTTGTTGAGGTTAGACGGTAAGCGAAATATACAGTGTACCTCTCGTGTACAACTGATATAAATATTTTAGCTCCCTAACGTAAATGTAGCGTACGCCACAAGTCTACAATGAAGGTAAAAATGTCTTAAAGCGTAGCTGCTATTGCAGGACATGTCTAGATCAAAAGTCGATCTTTGACTTAAGCCTGGCGATTTAAATTGTTACAAGATACGTTATGGATGAAGGTTATATCTTAAAGCGTAGCTGTTAGGTAGCTTCTGCCGGCTGTACACTACGATACAGCATAGGTATATTGCTGGGTTTTTATTGCGGTAAATTAAAGATCTCTCAACAAACTATGCAATGTTCATTCATTCGTGTCAGCATCTGTCCGAATTCGGCGATAGTGTGTAGCCGGAATTAGAGTAAGTGCTTCAGTTATTTTATAAAAGTTTATGTGTTTGTCCCCATAAACGGTAAAAATTCGTAAAAATGAAATTGGACTTTGCATCGATTTAGGCGGCTATATCTTTACAGCTACCTATTTGAAAATAATCAGCTTCTCGTATTTATGTAAATCACTATGACTTGCGACTTGGAAAATCTGAAACCACTGCTTAATTAACTTAGATTAACTTTTAAAGAAATATATATCCAGACGAATTAGCATACTTGTTAATTGTGGCAATTTAATACATTATTTAAAAAATATAAATTTATTAAATCTATACCATTATTAAAAAGGGCTTGTGAGTTTGAGGCGTAAATTCCGAAACGATCGAACTTTTTAGAAAATTCTTACAATATTAGAAAGGTACGTTATCCAAGATTGCTATAGGCTTCCTATAGGAATTTTATCTCAAAATTCTCACGGGAGCGAAGCCCCGGTTTATAAATATTTTAAGGTAAAAAGAAAGCAAAGTCAAGTTTAATCCAGCTCTGAAATTGTAATATAGTCGAAGCCGCCTGAACCAAGTTTCCTATTTTACAAGGTAGGTATTATAGTGCTCAAAGTGATTGGCTGCTCATTATTGTAATATTATCGCTTATCGAGAAATAATTTGTAGGACACCTTACAATATAATATTGCAATTTTATACCCTATTAAATAAATTTTGATAGTGTCACGAGCACATGTTCGTTTCTTCTTAATATGTTTGTAAAGCTTAAGCTTTTTTATTGATTTATTTGTTATTAAGAAAATAAAAATAGTTTTACAAGTGTGTACATAAGTTCAAATAATATAATATTATTAGAAAGCTATATTTATATACGCTTTAAAATGTACATTATTGTAATTATAAATTAAAAAATGAAATTAATTTTATAATTGTTTAGAAAAATCAAAATTTGTAAAAGATTTGACAACGCCTACACAGATGACAAAAATACCTTTTTTTTTGTTTAAATATTATTCTATAAGTATTTGCATCAGATTTAAAGACTTTATAAATATAGATGTGTAATTATTAGATATCACGCATGAACTGCCGATTCTTATTATCTCGTATTGATGGCGAGTGTGCAGAGGACCTTAGGCGATATTACGTTCGACTTATAATTTAAACCTACTCGAGCTCATTACACTTGGCTCGACCAGTTGGACTTCGCTCAAAAGATGTTAGTAGTCACGGTTTGTCTTATGGTAAAAATTTTGATCTGTTTTATTTCTCTTTTGTAAAAATAGTATATCAATAAGTTGAAAAATATAAGATTATTTTTATTAATACTATGTATATTTTGTATTTTGTAAATAATGTTTTAGCAAAAATAAATTCGCTTTGTCTTTAAAAAATTACATAGTCAGTATCGCACTTTTTCAGACAATTATATCAATAAATAAATATTAAAATATATTACAATAGACATTATACATTTTTTTTGTTACTATAAATTGTATAATAATTTTCATATCTTTCTTAACTACGTCTATTTTTGATAATATCTCACTAAAAAAATATTTTTAGATCTTGTTATTCGAATCAGATCAAAGCACCGCTTAGTCATTCTCCCGGGCAATTTCCAAAACGGCTAATAATTTGAAAGTGAACCTCATGTTCGGAGTCGGCCCACGGGCCGCGTCCTTGTATTGTTTCGCGGGCCCTGTTGCGTGAACCCAAATGAAATACTGCCGACAGTCCGACTACTTATTTTCCTTTTTTTTACTCTGTGACTCTGTGTTACTTAATTTTATCAACTCCCATGAGTTATGATCGACCACACGCATCGCCTTAATTACTTATTACGTGACTCCTATTAGACACTATCGAACTCTTATCAGAATAGTCCTGTTACTCTCCGGCCAATTAGATACTTTATCCGATGCGCATCCTTATGAGACACGCCTAATTAGCACAATGGATCGGTTCGACTATTTTAAGTCTAATTTGAATTTATACTTTGCCGTATCGGAGTTAGCAGTCAATGAGATTTTATTAAATTAAAAGTTCAAAAATGACCGTGTATGAAAACAGGTTTGATAACTCTAAAATACGATCTGGTAGAGCGCAAAAAAAAAGAAAAGAAGCCGCGTATTCAAAAAATATGCGCAACCGCGGTTTTGTCATAAAATTAACGATTGCTATCACGCACGTTTTTTTTCCGGTTGCTGTGTTGACTTCAATCAGTTTCATCTCGAGATCGTCAAACGATCGAGAGGCTATTTGTTCGTGGTCACTCTCAAGTTAATAATAAAGCTCCCAAACTAGACCGGGGCATTGACCCGGGCGGCGCGGGCGCTCCTTCCCGTCCCGTCACATCGCTGGCCGCTAAAATGTTACTATATAACCACCAAAAAAAATCTGCTCATTTTTTGTTAATTTAGTTTTATGAAGAGTTAAAATTCTATGGATTTAGATTTATATTTATATTTGTTCTTTGGCGAACAATTTTATATTATCTATATAAAATTTAATTATTTATATTAATTGTTAAAATTACCACTTAATAAGATAGTACCTACATTCAAATAGAACCGGGTATTTAATTATGATCAGAATAAATATTTTTATTACTGCCTTGACGTAAATTATTTTAAATCACACATGTACCTAGGTACATTGTTAGAGTATTTTTGAAACTCGCAAAATATATAAAGAGATCAGACTACTTTCACATTTTTCAGACCTTCGTATGACTACTAATTACCAATTATCTTCCTAAACATTTAGTGAAAAAAATTATTTCGATTTTTTTGTCAAATAAAAAACAATTATATAGCAGTTGTTAAAATAAAACAAATATTATACCAACCACATTCCAGATCATTGAGATTATTACTCACGTGGTCGTTTGTATGTAAATCACAGTAATTTTGCTTATTGCCTTATAATTTTATGTTATGCGTATAAAGTCAATTCTTTACATTTTTCTTATGTTTTGATTACTATCGTAAATTGCAAATGGCACTCAAATCTGTCGGCACTTAATAAGGTGTTAACAAGGGTCGTTCATTTTATGTGCGTTTTATTGACACTTGACTCGATTCGATGGGCGCTACCTGTTATGAGCATTCTTATTGGTATCTTATGGGACTTTGGGCTGTATATAATTTGTTATAAGTGTGGTCCATATAGCAACATTTTAGTGGCCCTCATCTATGAGAGTAGAGCTATGCGGATTTAATTTATTAGTTTTATGAATGTTATAATTTTTAAATCGTCAATATGAATATAATTTTACAGAAAATACCGATTATGATTTAGGGGACTATTATGCAGAAATTAAAAAAATATATTAATCCTTTATGGTCGTTTCCCCAAAAATATGTACAAAAATCGTATATGATCAAAATCGACTGACCTGCTATGGCCATCCAAGGGTAAAAGGTGTGGTTGGTGGGTTGATGCTGAACTGGCTGTGCTGTCGCTGCTGCGGCTCCCGGCAGTGCACACTGGTTCCCCCAGGGCAGGGCTCTTCCTGGACTCGAAGATTCGCTATATCGCGCTTCAGGGGTACAAGCTGCTGGCCTCACTAACGCTCCCAGACCAGAGCCCCATTCTTTCCCTCCATACCCATTCTGTTGTTCACCACCAGCTTTCGAACAATCCGCCTTAGCATACTGTTGCTCTCCGGCATACAATTTACATGCTGCCGCTACTGATGCATCGTACGGAGAATCCTGTGGCCGGGGCTGGTGCAACGCATGAGGCTGGGCATATGTCAACCCTAAAGGAAACCCACGGTACTGGTCGCCACCGCCACCGCCCTGGTGCACCCCATGGGCCCCGTAGAATCCACCCTGCTCGAAATAGGAGTTCATTCTGATCAGTCACACACAAACGTCACTCAGTTAGACAACACTTATGTCATCGCGGTCCCACGCGCCGTGATAACGCGACCTCCGCCAATGTCACTCAAAAACCAGACAATGAAATTTAATTTTATTAATTTTATTGCCCCTTAAACGTCACTCGAGCGTCATAATGGGCTTCGGCGGTGATAAAGGCCAGTTGACGTGTGTTTACTTTTTACGATTATTTTACGACTTAGGAACGCGTGCCGGGGTTTTACGACTTTTTAAGCGGTTCCGTGAGCGGCGCCGGCTCGTCTCACAGTGAGGAGTTCATAAGGTTTCTTTTTTAATTTTTCAGGTGGCGATGTGTGAGACGGTATCGCGAGCGAAGTTTGCGGTCGCTAGTGGCGGGAAGGCGCTGTAGGCCAGGCGACCGGCGCGGCTCGACTCACGCAGTCTACTGACACGCGCGCCGCCCCGCGCGCTGCCTGCGATCGCACACCGACCGATTGTTCCGTCCCCTTTTCGCTAATGACTATAAATATTATCAGTTACGCTCTCTTTTCCCTTTCTTATCACTCCTCCTGAAAGCACGTGGTTTGCTCCATATTACTGAAAAACTAAGTTATCACATTTTGGGTCAAACTGAATGCAGTTATTGCTTCATTGATAACTCTATTACGTCTAACTAGCATTAACGAGCTTTTAGTACTGAATAAATTTGAAAGCTCATAAATCAAAAAGCTTCAGCTTCCAAGTCGTAACTTTTATGGCGCTGTCAGTCGTTCACAAAACAAGACATAAAACCGCTGACAAAAGTCAAATAATGACTACTACTGAAAAGTTAAGCCGCAAAGTCGTAAACTCATAAACGTACAATTAGTGAAACGGCCGAATAAAGAAAAGATTTTACAACCACTTCGAGCGGGCCACAATGAGCGCGCAATATCGTAACAAGGTGCTGAATAGAGTGAGAAGTCGTAAAGATGATTATTATTTCTTCTACTACCTGTTTTTACGAGAGATCTTGTTTTTACTATCGCGCTTACGGGTTAAGCGTGGGAGTGAGCGGGACGGGGCTTGGTCCGTGGAACGTTTGTTGCGGAGCGTATATGACGGGATGTATGTCTATCTCGCTCTGGCGTAGTGTTGTGGCGCGTGCAGCGTGGCGCGCACTATCGAAGGGTAAACAATAGCACATTATCGCAAGAGCTCTCAGTTCGCGCGACCAAATGAAGTCATCAAACGAATGAATGGCCTTTGGTGAGCGGCCTACCAAGAGACATGCTCGCATTTTTATTGCACTCACTTTAAACAAATATTTGCCGATAAAGGACGGGATGTGTTCCTTTTTTAATCCAAAGTGCGGGGTAATTGGCCAATTTAGGACCATAGAGATGTCGGCACGTCTTAGAGATCTCTAATAGACTATAAGGCCTCCCATAAAAGTGATTAGTGCCTGCAGTGGGTGTTTGCGAGCTAATTTTACATTTTTTCAGTAAATGCAATTACTCAGATGAAGCTATGAAATGAAGGTACTCCATTTAAGGGTGGATGTAAAAGCATAGCCTTCATTTTTTCTGGAACATATTTTTCTTAATTATAAGTGTGTTATCTACATATCTACATATCTATTCGTGCAAAGACACGTATGAATAAAGTTATAATCTCAATAATAAAATTAAAAAACGTGGTGTTTGTAAATACTGTTTGTAAATAAAAAATAGAGAAAAATATTAAAAATCAATTACTACGACATTCAAATTACTGTAGTGCCTATAGGGTCCATGCGCACAATAGTAAAATAAACACATTCAATACATCATTTTATATCAACAACAACAGAAAAATTGTAAAAAACACTACATAATTCTACATAATCTACACTACGTAAGAGAACATATAAATATAGTCATTTAAGCAAACTTACTTTACTTCTCTGTAGGTACCTAATCATTTTTTCAACTTTTTAATTAGGTAAGTACCTGAAATAAAAAACGCAATAAATTCATTATAATGGAGACCTTCGGACCAGCAATGGACACTACAAGCTTGTGAAAATATAACAAGTAAAATAAGACGTACACAACAATAAGTTAATTATAATTATTCGCACGAAACGTCACCTAGGATATAAATATAGATTCGTGCTAACACCGTTATTAGGTATAATTAAATTGATGTTAATTAGTTATTTAATTAGATTTTCTTTTGTTAGTTTTATTGTGGACCTATCCACGCGCGTGACTGGTCTTCATAGATACTCAATACTGTCAATTTATAGAGTCTTGTTACGAATTTTCAGTTACGTTCGAGATTCGCGTTTTTGTTACATTGTGATGTAGTGTGACGAATTCGTCGTGATGAGTTCGTCTGTGATTGTTTAGTTGTCTGTGAATCGAATTCGCGATCGAGATCGAATTGAAAGCTCACGGTAGTTATACAAAATCTAAAAAATATAGAAGTATTGAGTCTATGAAGACAAGTATGGTTAGAATGACAACTTGTACCAAAAATATTCTTCGGACCAAATTGTTAAACGATCACCTTTTGTCATTTCTTCTCAGCGCGGCGAAGTGTTTAGTTTGTTTTCTTTTTTTTTTTCAAATTATTTTGTATGAAAAATAACTACATACCTACATTAAAATTAATACAAGAAAGATATATGTACAATATATAATTAATAATATAATCATATATATATAAAATTAATTATGTATTTTAAATATACATATTGAAATTTGTTATCGGTATTTAAATATTAATTTGTTTATATTTGTATTGTGAAGCTATTAATTTTCTAAAAAAAATAAAAATAAAATAATAAATAAATTATGTAAATAAAAATTTTACAATATTATGTAAATAAAAATTAGACGTGAAAAATGCTTGTGAAATTCTTATTTCTGAATAAATGCTTTCATTGGTATCTGTTTTAAAAATTGTGTACTTACTAAGAAACCTAATTAAAATTGTTTTGAACATTACTGAAGATCACGACTTTACGTTAACACTAACCATATTATGTTGGACATAGGTTTATGTAATAGTATATAAGTTGTAGGTATACAGCTGATGAGGTAAACTAAATTAATTACATTACCAAGCAAGGCCGTCTTCATTGACCTGATCGTCGGTGCTTTTGATAAAGGTCTGTTCCGTGCCCTAGACTCTAAGATTAATCTTAATTCTGTTACCTACAAGATAGGATACTACTTACTCGATGATTACAATTTTGATTCATTTATAAATAAATGTACCTACAATAGAAATCCTTAACATTCTTCGTCACTAAAATTATAGAAATAACATGCAAATATTTGCTATAATCATGAATATTCTTCTGGTACAAATATAACTTTAAAAAGTCAACAAGTACCTTCAGACATAATGGATTTATTTCAGCGCATCTGTTTTGTTAGAATTATTGTTTGTAACTTAAAGAACTACCTATTGATATTGTCAATCTACAAAATGAAACGATGGAGATCATTTAATTTATTTTTAAAAATGTTACGTCACTCTCTTTTATTGTGTTGAAGTGGATTGAAGAATGCAAAGATGTCATTACCGTTCTTGAAAATGAAGAATCTTTCTAAAATTTTAAAAATCAACACAGATTAATCATAACTTGGGGTAATAATAAATTCTTGTCGTTGTTTATATTTGAAGGACTGGTAATGACGGTGATCGAAAGGCTCAAAAATTCACCCGTCTATGTCCAGCAGGCTTGTGGCTGAGATTATAGCTGATGAAAGATCTGAGAACTAAAGACTAACACAAATAATATAAATCACTGGCTGATAAAACCTGGAAATTCTAGCTTGTCAAGACTATGATCTTGATAATTAAGTTATGCGACTGAAGACAATATGCTCTTTGAAGATATTACCTAAGCTAGTGAAGTATGCATTTTTAGAGAATGTCCAACTCAGTCAGTGGTCGATACGATTTTTAATATCATTAGGACATCGATATTACTAGTTTGAATTTTTTAAATCGTGAAGATCAGTAAGTATGTTCTCATAGCAATTTCCAATTATGAGACATTTAACTTAAATGATTGGACTAAACAATAGCGTCTTTCATCAACAATTACCGTCACGCGAGTGAGTGCATTCAAAATCGCAGAAAAAATATCACGCTTAGTTAAATCAATTAAAACCGACATGCTATAATGGCGACTTAAAAATGTGATTGACGTAATACGTTAATGATTGACACTTGTAATGAATTGGTATCTACTGCTCAAAAGAAAATTCCCGGCAAAGTGGAAGTTTTGTAGGACAAGATGGTCTGATTTATTAAATCCGGTTAAAGCTTTCTATATACTTTTTTGTTCTTTTTGCAAATCTTTTCGGTGCATCATCACGCAACAATACTCTTCTGAATATTTAAGTAAAATGTAATTATGGAGAAATTTAATGTCGTCAGTATTAAAGTATTCTAATAAGAATAAATACCAGTTGAGTTGTCGAATTAGATTTCCAATTGAGTACCATATAATCTCCCACATGGCGCATGGAACGATTAGTGCAGCAGATTTTTTTTTTCATTGGTGCATTTCATGACCTTTCATAATTACAATATGCGTCAGTAAGTAAATGTGCCATTTTATCATCTTTTAATGCATACTAGTATAAAAAAATGAAATAAAAACAAAATTAGTGAATCTTTTTATTTCAATAAGTAATTAATCATCCTAAAGGTATTTAAGTGCGCGTAGGAGCCGCGCACCGTACAACAGAACTCATTCGCATGCGGAAAGCAAAGGCGGGCACGCGGGCGGCGCTCGCGTCGTTCGGATCGCACGCGCCGCAATCGTAAACACCATTTTTACTACCACTCGAATCGTCGTAAACGTCACGTGAATTGCCCGTTTGTAGAACTCCCTGTAAACACTCAGATTATTTCGAATACGCCTCCGGGGCTAAACCTCTGTATAAATTCGAAACTTTATGGACGTGCTCGACGCACGTGGATTGTTATTATGCCTTTAGACGTTTATTGAACCATTATTGACTTGTTTAAAGTATCCGTTTAATATAGATAAAGGAGTTGATAGTTTATGTCTTCATCGTGTGAGGATACACTGTGGGTCGTCTCGATGTCTGCCGGCGCGATCACAGCTGTTTTTATGACTGTAATTTTCCTTTTTATTGAGTCTCGACATTTTATGGCCGGTTATTGTGATGGATACAATCACTGAACTATTAATGGATTGTTATGATTGCTAGTGTGAATGAGATTACGGTTTCTTGCAATTTAAATTAATCACATAATAATTATAATGAAATGATAACCTCATCGCCACTGGCCTTCAAATTTTGATACCAACCTTTATCTTTATTTTACTCAAACATATTTTTTTATAACAAACCTTGCATGCCAAACTTGTATATTAAATAAAATTCACACTTGATTAAAATGCACTTCAAGTAAAAAAAAGAAAAACTTTTCAATAAATATTTACTAAAAATATGTCGAAGCAAACAATTATCAGTATGCAGCAATTGATGAAAACCATGGAATTAGAAAGTACTTCGACGAAGTACTTACTTATTCCATGATGAAAACTCATCGACGGTTGTGGCTCCATCTTTCGGTGAATGTCAAGAACGTCATACAGTCATCGGCATATCTAGATGAAATCTTTCATAGAGCACTATTTAAATAAATGTTTTCTAAAACGTTAATTGTTCATTCATTAATCAAAAAATATTCGAACATTAAAATTTTCAAGTTACTGCCACCTGTCGTCATTTCTGTAAAACATCGAGTCGGCGAGCAAATTCACTTGGGCACAGCATTGGTGAATGGCGGAACAAAATGAAAATGTATGAACCTAATCCCAAGTTCATTTTTTTATATTCAAATAACAGTTACATACTTAGCAATAAATCATGGCTACCTAATGATGTCTAGCTTACAATAAATAAAAAAGATAGACTTGCAAAGTTTATTGCTCATTAATTAACAAAACGACATGATAATATTACTTATGTTTACATTTGTATAATAAATCAGTTTTACGATCATATTACTACATATTAGCTCGATATCCCTATGAAAAAGAACATAAATGCCAATAGAAGTGCGATAACACGCTCATAAAAGCGAATTTTATTGGTTTATTCATCATTCAGCTATATAAATTCATCAAGACACTTGTTAATCGTAAAATAAATCTTATTACACAGTAAAATGATGTTTAAATCGACGACAAGCGTTTTATTTTCGTCATAACAATAAAATTTATTTTTACGAGCGAGCGATGCTGGTTTTGTGTATTGCGCCATCTAGCGGTGAAATGCGAGACCGCTACGTCACGGCAGTTAGCTGACGTCATTTTACGACGGGTTTACGATGCTTTCGTGGCGCTCCAATGAATGGAGAGGTCGTAAACCGATTTGGTGGTTGTAGTAAACTACTCTCTATTTTGGGGAAACTATTTTTGATCCATTTTGTTTAGCTTCTTTATTTGTTTTAAATTATTCCTACAATAAATATCATTCAAAATTTTGTCAGTAATATAAATAAATACATAAACAATACTTAATATGTAACAAAATACCTCTTACCTAATTTGACAATTTTTTTAATATTCAATATTTTCAGTTTTTCATTTTAAACAAGAAAAATACAGGTTAAGTAGGTATATTTACTTTTCCCTATTAACAGATAAAATATTTTATCTAATTATAGAATTATTTCTCATTTCCATAATGGTTAAATGGAATAAGAAATTTATTTGAACTGTCTCTCAAAATAAAAACTTTAAACATAAATGTTAAAAAGAAAACGAAAATCAAAGTACTTAATTTTAAACTAAAACTCTGATAGAAAACGTCTTCAGTCTTCCGACAACACTGTCATACTTTCTTTTTCACACCGACAAAGTCCGTCCCCACTACCGCTAGTCACATTAAAACTAAACTAACTTTGCATAATTGTCTCATTCACGCACATGCAGTCGTTACGTTGCGCGTAATGGCGCTATCTCGCTCCAACTCGATCGTCAAAATGGCCTCCAAACGAGATGTTTTGAAGGAACACTACCAACTTTTGTTGTCTGTAATGGGCGGAGCGTGCATGCACAGGGTCGTAATTAGGTTCAATTTTAATTAAAAATATATTTGTGTTATATTTATTTTGTAATTTTTGTAAATAAATAATAGTTATTAAGGGTTTTTGTTCTCCCATATTGAGACAGATAGGATTTATAATAGATAAAAAAAGAAATGTCTAATGGTCAGATATACTTTTTTGTTGTATTGACTATATATAGCAATTGTGGAAAATATTAATAGATGCACAATGAATCTACGATATGCCAAAAAAATCGGATGAAAAAATCTGTGACCCTTTGCCATAGTACCTACCTACTCTTAAATATTGAAAATAAATGTCCATCCTTTTGTAACATTAATTTTATTCTCTATTCATGTTTCACCTATATAAATAAGAAGTTAAAGTTTACTCAGACGGAGCTGCGGTAAACAGTTAGTTTTAAGACAAACACAGTTATTCCATAATAGTAACGTACTACGCATTACGAAGTATAATGAAACTAGTTATTATAACACGTTATTAATAAACTAATAAATATTTATAAATAAGCCTAGTGCGGCTCTGTGTAATGGCATTTGGATATGGCGGACCAATGCGCCGTGTGACGAAGATCCAATGTGATTGTTTTCTTTATTAAAAATACAATTTCTTAAAAGTTTGATTTAAAATCGTGCTCATTGTGCTTAAAAGATGTGTGTAGTGATAACTACTTTTGTTTTTCTGTGTTTATTTTAGAATAACCATTAAATTTCTTCTATAACCTCTCTGTGTTTGTATATGGCAGCCATTATGCCGTACAACGACCATAAACGAGATCGATAGATAGACGCCTGTCTCTTTTACTCTCATGGCAATAGCGATAAGTAAGTAGGAATGGCTGAGTTGAGATTTTAGAAGCATTGAAAATGTTTATTTTGTAAAAATTTTGCATGTTGAAATTTTTTTGTGGGTATTGTATTATTGAAAAAAGCTGCTTACGCCCAAATAAATTCTAAATTTAACTAAAATATATCTACGTACTTGCTTAATGGTTAATTCACACAAATAGATAGGTATAGATCTACTTATTTAAGAGGATTAATTCAATTTAAATACCTAAATAGGTAAGTATATTGAATATTATTCTAGGTGAATGTTAGGTGTTCGTTCATGTTCAATACAATTTGACCACTGTGTAGATAATCTGAGTAAAATTTATTTTATAGATCTAAATAAATCTCTTATAATAAGTAAGCCTACTTACATAGTCCACTTCATGTGGTTGAAAGTAGGTACTTTTATTAAAAACAAACAATAAGTGGATGCTTTCGTAATGCTTTTGTAAGTATTTATTGGGACCTAGGTATGTTGAATAATAAACTTTTAAATTCAGTGATTTTTTTACCTATTTTATACCTACACTAGATCACCACAAGCTCTAAAAAATGTCTTAGTCGCTGTACCTAAATTGTAGCCAAATTTCCGGCAATATTCTGGCAAAAACACGTTACTGCAACGAAATTAAAAATTGATTGGCCAATTTAAATTCAGAATCACGTGTAACCGTCGGTAAATGTTTCTGACCAGCTGATAGCCAAGATATTTAGTCCCATGAATATAGGGCTATAAGGTACATTTAGGGATCATTTTATACTGGTCATAATTTAAGTACTGGATTAAAATATTATTATAATTTTGTGTTTTAGTTAAGTAGGTGTAGGTAATAGTAGCAAATATTAGGAACCTTAAATTTTAATTTAATTTTCCTTTCTTATTTAGAAGTATCTACCTAGGTACCTAAGTATATGGGTTAAAATCTAGCTTCCACTTAAAAAAAATTAGACCATATACAATTAGTTAAGTTAGGTTTCAATAAAATCTTGATCTTGTAAAAAATAAGAAATTAGTTTACAAAGATCATTTGCTTAATTGATGAATCAATTTCTTAGATACTTATACCTAAGTATCTAACTCCCACTAGTCCAACAGATAATGTTTTAACATTAACAAGTCTTTTAACTAATGAGACTCCTATGTTCTCCATAGTTTAATAATAATTGTACCTAATTCCTTTATTTCAGGCAACAATAGGCAGGTACAGATTAAACAATAGGTACAATATTTATTTATATGCTGATGGCCCATATAATCTATAAAACTAAAACTATCTGTGTCCCGGGGCTTCACTCCCGTGACAATTTCGGGATAAAAAGTGTTTTTCTAGGTTATATACTACCCGTATAACAAAATAAAATATTTTTCGTGATATTGTGACAATTGTTGTGTATGTAACACACATAGGTACATCCTCAAAAACTTTCGCATTAATAATATTAGCAGAACTGTCAACCACAATGCAAATATGCCTTCTTATGGTCTTCGATACATTATCTTCCAGCCTATACATGTACGTAGGCACACAGGTACATAAACAGTAAATAAGTGGGCGGCTATGACTCTATCAAAGGATATAATTTACGTCAAGTTATTTACGCGATACAAGTCAAATAGGGCATAAATAATGCAAAATGCAATTAGTCAATGATTTGTAACTGCGACCCAATCAACTTGGTGATTGATGCACCGTGATTAACATCCATACATTTTAATTAAAGGACTTTTTAATTGCACGTCTGTGGACGCACAATAAGTAGATAGGTACTTACATTTGGTAATTATTATTATAAGCCTTATATGTCTATCGGATGCCAGCACCAAACTGGCGCTGAACTACATGCCGACGCGAATGCGCGAACATTACATATTGTAAGAGCGCTGTTATTTACTGCGATGAAAAACCAGCAATGTATACGGTTTTTCATTGAGGTAAATAAAATGTCTCTTACAAACTAAACAATGTTTATTGTTCGCGTCCGTATATGAGTTCGGTGATAGTGTGGTAGCTGGCATTAAATGTAAAAAAACATAATATGCGAAAGAATCAACTGAACAAAATTTTATGTGGATTAGTTTATTAGGTGTATTTTTAATAAAAAAAACAGCATATGGCGTAATGCTTTCAGTACTTTGCGTTGTCATTTTCAAAGCTATTAATACTGTAGATAGGTAAATATTTGGACGGATACGACACGTGGCGGCGCCTGCGCCGAGTCTTGTCTGTGGCTTTGTTTAGAAACGTGATTGGCGTAGTGATCAACGATTATATCGATATTGTTTGTTTATGAATTTCAAATTAGAAGGATGTTGTCTTTATGTTAATAAGCTGACGGAATAAAATTTTAATTACTTTAGAAAGTTCTAATTCTCAACATGTTAATGCAAAATACATGTAAGAGTTTTAAGTTTGTTTTAAGTTGAAGCAGTGCACAATCTTGTGGAAACACATCCATAAGATTGTGCACTGCTTCAACTTTAACATCATAACTACATAGTATATATAATACTAAGTCACTTCCCACTGTCTGTCTATGTATGGTAAGATCTTTTAAACTACACAACGGATTTTGATACGGTTTTTTTTTATAAATAGAGTGATTAAAGAGGAAGGTTTAGATGTATAATTATCGTTACGATTTTATCCGAGCGAAGCCAGGACGGGCCGCTAGTTTTATATGAGCAATTTATAAATTTAATACGTACCTAATTATTATATTTAAAAATGTTCTTATTACCTTGAAAGTACCTAGATAATTACTAAAAGACCTTAGCCCAGTAGTTGAACGAAACAGATAAAAAAAAGATGATTGAGTGATACTTGTAAGAAATACATATAGTAATGCAAACATTGTCCAAAAGCAAAATAAATGGAAAGGATTCGTTTTCCAAAAATAGATTCCAATGCTTATCTTCCCCTTCCTGCTTTTGTTTGAATGTGTTTTACATACACTGCGCGCTATCTGTGCAATGTCTTGGAAATAAAGTAGATAGATATGGGTATATACATATATATATTTTCTATTCTTCCCACAATGGATTCAAACCTATGTGATAATTCCCGCCACCATTGTCTGAGCTCGCCACTGGCTGCATTAGTATTGGGTGTACGTTATACTCATTTTGTCCTGTTTCCTTGTTATCTTGAATTTGTTATTATGCGGTTTGTTAGTTTTTGATATTTTACTTTCCTTATAATATTCAAACGATTTAAATATTTATTTCGAATTAGATTATCAAGTAACACGTATCTGTTAATAACTTAGGTACCTACCATTTGTTCCATATGTCCAAAATAAAAGATGCAGGCAGAATGATTTCAATAATTTTTTTTTGAGAAAAATAAGATAATGAATGCACTCTTACACCCTTGTATTAATAACACAGAAGGTTAAATATAATTCCCGCTCAATTCCAGAATTGTTTTATCTCATTTTTATTTTCAAAAGCAAGTTAAAAAGCATGTGTGACATATATACCAAATCCATTTAAAAAGGGTAAATATAATTTTAAAGAACGAACTATTCAATCTCGTCTCACAAATATGCTTAAATGGAAAGAATAATATTTATTTAGCATATGTAGATTGAATCATTACTAAAACTAAGTATATTCTTAAAAGCGACACGATAAGATTGCGGGGCCCGAGATAGTTTACCTTTTGTGAGGGAACTGAGGAAGAAAAAAAATAAGGGCGTCTCCGGTGTCGCAACGTCGACTGAAAATACCCAACCACCCCTGCGAGGAAGTAGCGGGGGTTCACATGCCGACGACGACACTTTAACCTACTCGTAATATCGTCGTTGGCATATAGGTATATATATATAACTAATTTATATATCATGCTATTTAAGTTCCCAAAATAAATACTGAAAACGTATCCATAACACACAAGCAAAAATACAAAATATCTACATGTTTAATTCCATAATTAAACATGTAGATATTTTGTATTTTATGTAAACATGTAGATAATTATTTTATGTAAACATGTAGATTTTTTGTAGAAAAATACCTGCTTCAAATTTTTTATGACTGTAAAAATTATTGTTCACTTATAAACTGTGAGATAATTCATATTTGTCTTTTATTTGTACTCAATGCTCAGCAAGAAAACTTTTACTTGCTTCTCTAAAGTAAGTACTTATTAGTGTGCAGTGTATTATTAATGTGTAATAATTACTGTGCAGTATTCTGAATGCTAATGACAAAAATCTGAACTTCTAATTGCACCACTTACTGAAGAATCACAAGTTGCAAACTAGCATTCAGACATAAATGGGCGCAAAGGCGAACTTTTTCGCAAATGCAACTTTCAAAGTAGGTATTATATAAGCATATAGGTTTTTTAAATCACAAATTCAATTAGTCGCGCAGAACACTGATAAGAGAATAATTAACGATACCTACTTAGGTACATTTTAATTTTAGATTAAAGTCTAGATAATTGATTAATCTATATTTTAGTATATACAATACATACTTACGTGTATATTATGCTACCTACTTATGTATTACACAATATTATTTACAAAAATAGAATTGTACAACGATTGTACAAAAAGATATCTGACCAAATAAAGCTACTCTTTAAATTAAAACAGATAAATTTATTTTTAAATGCAATCCACACTATAACATGACACGATACGACCACTACGAATCACGAACGAGAAAGAAGTCGGCCATTTTGTTTCGCTGTGAACTCACCGCGCGAGTATTCTCCCGTCTCGAAAGAGGGGAGAACGCTGTCGCTCTGGCCCAAAACACTTCGGCACGCTCGCCAAGCGACTATCAACTTAATATTGTTTGTCATAACGATGAATTTGAAGGTCTGTGCTTTGTGGTGATGTAGTATACGGGCTGTTTATGTTACCGAAACTGCCGCTTCATACACCGACGGCGTCTCTGCCATCACTTTCATTATTATTAGGCGATTCACGGCGTTTACTCAGCACTCACCAGAATCTCGGTTCCGTTGTTCAATTAAAATGTGGCGATTCTTGTCTGTTTTAATGTCGTTCACTTATTTTGAACATAATTTCACTATGAATTTGACGTGTTGGTTGCTTTTGTGGCTAATGATTTTTCAATTATGTTTTACTAGGAAAGTTACTTCCTTATATATTTTTTCTGACCTTAACAGTTGATATTTGATAGTATTTTTAGTGTATTTTGTACGTTTGTCTCTAATCTATCTATTTGTTTGTACCTATAATAAGTAAAGCATCTACTTATCTATATATTTTTATATTAATAGCTAATTTAAAAACTACAATAATTGTAACATCTTACCTGAATAGAATAATTAAATACAAATATTTATAACTCATCAAGCTTATACCTAACCACAGGATCACTATGAAAATACATTAATATCTACCGTAGTAAATCCAACAGACCTCATTTTGGTTTTTGGCCAAACCGAAACACACAGTCCATTAAGCTCTAAATGGGCCATCCTTATTAAATTTATACTGGATACTGTTAAAATTTCAGTTGTTTAATTACTCGGAATTTTGGCCAGCGTAACCGCATTATGGCGCACTGGGCGCGCGGCGGACGGTCAACGGATCAAATTAGGTGGTTAGGTTAGGTGGTAACAATACTACCCATCCTAAGATATAATATAGGTAGTTCTATGTTTTCGAAAATAGAGACCGGAAAATGTTGTAGGTATTTTTTTTTTAATTTATCAGTAAATATTAAAAAAATAATCCTAAAAATTGTTAATTTATCTGTGCTTAAAATAATACAGTAAGATATCTCCGTGTTATATGATTGTATAATATACTAGATGTTGCGCGGGGCTTCGCTCCTGTGTGAATTTTGAGATAAAATATAGCTTATAGCAATCTTGGATAATGTACTTACATAATTTCTAATGGTGAAATAATTTTTGAAATCGGTTTGGTAGTTTCGGAGATTACCCGCCTCAAACATACAAACTCACAAAGTCACATACTCACAAATGCTTTTCTCTTTATATAATAATAGGATAGATGTAACACTATAGCCAAAGCACCTATGCCAAACTCAATTCAAAAAGCTGCCTACCTAATTCCGAAATTATCCCTCAAACATCTCAGTAACCGTTGTTAAGACGTTCCTCTCTTTATGTAACGAGTATCTCATAAAATAAAAGTGCATCAACCGCCTGCCTGCATTGTTGCGATGATAACCCAGCCGAATCAAAAATCCCCTCACCTCTTCGACCTGCACAACGTTTAGTCGACTTCCCAACTTTGTAGCGCTGCCCGGTCTCCTTACGATTATTTAGTCGTAAAAATCAAAGTTATAGGCTATTTACACTCGTAACTGAATGTTAATCTTTGTTTTACGAGTAGTGGGTTATTATTTAAACGTTAATCACTTAACACTTCAGGTTATGGTCGGTTTTATGAACCCATTTTGTCGATTTCGACACAGATCGTCTTTGCTTTGTCATTTTATTGCTGATATTTCAAATACCGCTTTGATTAAAGCTACAATAAAAGTGAGCATTAATATAATCGGTCTTTATAATGCGAGTGTGAGTTTAAAGGTCTGGGTTCAGTGAACGTCAGATAATAATTCTTTAAATAGATTTAAGTCACCTAATAATAACAAAGAATGTATTTTTTATGTACTAAATTAAAACAAAAATGATTCGTACTTAGTAATTTCTTATTGTGATCTATCCATCCATCCTATCCACAATAACACTAGGTATAAATGTGAAAGTAAAAGAAAAAGGTGATTTTCGGTGTGGATTTAGTAGTCTATGTGACTCTCCAGCGTGACTTAAGCTACTTTTAGCACAGGCGCAGCCGCGGTAAAAAGCCAGCTTAATATAAAGGTAGAAGTTAATCTAGCTAATAAGGAAATATCTGTGATTATTTAACCAAAGAGCGGCACAGCAAATCAATGTTCTAAAGCAATTGAAGAGGCGGGTGGCATATGACGTTGCTCTCGTAACTCTCAGAGACTCTCATTGGAACAAAGACATTAAACAAGAGTGTCAGGACCTCAAACAATATTCTGCACATCTTCCAATGTCGTATAAATCTGGATTTTACCAGTTACCACAATGCCTTAAGGGCAAAACTTTACGAAATAAAACTGTGTTCTATTTCTTCAAACATAAAGTTTGATGTTTGAATTCAGTGAAAAGAAGATGGGTAAGATAGCGCAAGAGCAGCTTATTTAATGTCGTTGAATTAAGTGCGCCAGCGCATGTGATTGCATAGCAATTTGCGTTGTTATTTCTTGAAGGGAGTGAGAGTGAGTTATTATAATTATGTATATCTATACTTAGTTCCGTTTAAAGAGTTGTTAGTGCGTAACTACACCTCTTATCTAGCTAATTGTCTAGTATTCGTTTTAATATGATATTTATACCAATTTTAGCGTTTAAAGTTTTCCTCCATTCCTTTCATACTTATATATAATGAAAATTCATAATGTTTTATTTTATGTCTATAGTTACTTATTTATATTATTTAGACGATAAACATTTTTTAAATTATAGGTACTTAAAAATGTTGCTATATATCATATCTGCAACACTCTATGACTCAATGCTGGGTATTAAACATAACAACGAAATCTAGGTTAGATTTATTAAAGTAAATAGAAGTATAAATCATTCAGATCAGATTTTATTTGTGGGAAAACCATAAAACAGCTAACACCTACGAAGACCAGTTTGAATGTTAAAACATTCAGCTATAAATAAAAATATGTAAATATTTTTAGACTACACGATCGCTTAGTAGGTAGGAGGTAGGTACTTTAGATAAATTTGTCTAAATTTATGTTAAAACACATTCAAATATAAATAAATTCAAAATTTAAATAACAAATGTAAAAACAAAAAACAGCCATAACGCCATCTCACTTCAAATTTGAATATAGAATTGTTCGTTTTTAATGAAGAAATTGAAGACTGACAATTATAAAATTTAAAATAAAGATTATGCATTCCATTCTCGATTCAAAAACATGGTTGGTAACATCGAAGGACTACAAATAAATCGAGAAACATTCGGGTCACGTCTGTGCGGTCGTGACAGTAAATACATCACGTTGAGTCGAGATAAAAGCACTCCGATGCATCGCCCATGCCCACTCTCGAATAAAAAAATAAACCTCTTTAGCACTTAGCTTACGTGATTGAATGATACAAACTTTCTTTATAAATAATACTTGTATTTTCTTTAAGTTATCCTAATGTAATTGATACCGAATATTCACATAAAAATAAAACGGTTATAGCTTTTGAATTCTCTATAATACCTATAAATAAAATGATATAAGATACTTTAAAAAGAATAATTCAAGTTACGTAAGTGGAAAAGTGTTACTGATTTTTACTTTTCATACAATGAAGTTTTTGCCAGTTCAACTGAAATAATTTTGTGACGCAACAAACAGTGACTAAATAAAATTTAATTTCATTAATGCACTAGGTATGGTATAGGCACTAGGTATTTAAAAATAGTTTTAATTTGATAACACCCTGTAACAAGAAAGTTGCGTGGGAGTGCGGACGATCTACGAGAGTGCGAGCGGACACGACGACGGGCTGAGTTATGGGTAGTTGTTCTGATATCGTGGAGAACCTCGTGTTTCGCGTTTTAGGTTTACGTTTTTACAAGGTTTACGTTTCAGAGAGGTGCATTCGAACACGAGGTGTAGTCTGAATATATGTTGAAGATCGTGACTAAGCTAAGAAGAGATACCATAGACAAACCTATGTTGAGAAATGCCAGGTTATCCGCATTACTTGTCAGCAGTGGTAGTTTAGAAATATAGTCAGAAGCGTTAAGAAATATATAATTTTAAAATTGACTTCGAAAAGTACCTGTGAATGTCTAATTTCCGAATTAATGCTTTGGTCCTAGTCCAATACAAGAGTAATTGTAAATCTATTACTTTATGATTCTAACTTGAAGCAATTGGCTAAGTTCAATAAAATAGCACCAACACCATGACCAGGTGACAAAAACTTAGACAGATTATTATATGTTAAAGACATACAACTATTATACTCGTACAATAAATTTATGAAAGTATGCGCCTATTTAAAATACATGTCGTTTACTTAACTGACCATTGCACCTGCATTTTAAATTTATTCGCAAAACGAACTTAAACGTTCAATTAATGTATCTTTCCTACAAATTATTCATATTGTCCCGTAAGACAATATAACTATTTCATTTTCTTTGCATAGTTCATTTCGGAGGGGAAGAATGATTGGTCAATTGATACGATACGACGCCTTATTTAAAACTATTTTTGAAGGGAAGGTGAAAGAGAGAAGAGGTCCAGGGAGACAGAGGAAGAGTTATGTAAACCAACTGAAAGAAAAGGCAGGTGTTGTGTTGTATCGATATTGTAAAAGCAAAGCTCAGACAGAGAAGTGTAGCGTACACTCCACCGACAAGAGAATAGCTCTTAAATAAAAAGAAGAAGTAAGTACATTTCTGAAATAATATACATGAATATGGTAACTTATTGAGTACATTATAACAAATAAAAAGCATTTCGGCTATTTTTAATTGTATCTAAATTAAAATAAAAGTGAAGTGTTTTAATGTGGTGCCATGACATGATTAGGAGCTGCCATGATGATTATTGACATGATTGAATTAATTAAAAATATTTGTACTTAATAATTATGCAATGTAACTTGTATTGTATAATAAATTATCTCTTCTCTCATTTCAGCGAATGAGAACACGCTTAAAAAATGAAGTTTCACGTCCAATAAATGACCACTTCTATACACTAACACTTATATACAGTCTACATAGATCCTGAATGGATCTTATACAGTTGTAAATAAAGGCGAATTTTCAATGAGCTTGGTGTGATGATATGTCAATGTTCTGCTGACTGTACTCGCTTTAAAGTATTTCTTTGTAAACAGATACCACATAAATCTGTGGTGGAAGATAAAGAGTTATGTATCTCACGGAATGCTTGAAGGTAAGGCGTGAAGCGTGCATAAGGCGAAGTCCACACTTCTAGCAAATGATGACACGATTTTTTGTCTACTACATATATTAATTAAATTTTATTGCATAACTTAAAAAGTTAACAATAGATAAATATAATGTCTTAAGGCATTCCCTACCTAATGTTACAGGAAGTATTATATAATCTGTGCTACTACTAATTTCAGTATAATTATCGTAAATACAGATTAACATGATTTTGATAACATGGTGATAATCCAGCAGATGTTATGATATGAATATGGAACATAATAAATATGAATTTTATGATACAATCAGTTTGTTTATATTTCTGACTTTTATCAAAAGGCATTAATAATAATACTTTAGGTTTTATCTGAAATAATACCTAGAATTTAAACAAAGTCTTAGCGTAAATTGATAATCAATTGTAATGAAAATTGTATCACTTTTTCACCGTGTGGGTGTGAGTAGCCTGTACCTTAAGCTGTAGTAAGCATGTCTTGAGGTCATAAATTGCAGCTTGGTTCTAAATTTGTTGTATTGTACACTATTCAAAGAAAAAAACATTTCTTATTTATAAATTATACGATCAATACTAACATTTAATTTTAAGTGATGGCTTTTTAGGATGGGTAATGTAGGCTTATCATCTTCAAGTAAATAAATGATTTTAATTTCTCATGTGGAGAGAGAGATGGCAGATTTTGTTTTATTTTATAAAAGTCTAGCAACCAACCGCGACTTCGTCCGCGGTTAAAAAGTATAAAGATCTATCATCTATAAGTTTTTGAGTTTATTCGTTACAAACAAATATCCTTCCTCTTATAATTGTTATTAAATATAGATAAAACTTACCATGTTATAATAAAATCACAATCACTCATTGTTTGTTATAACGTTTTATATAATTTTATCTATGAACTATCACCAAAATATAGACACACTCGGGCGTACACTAGAAGGATTTTTTCAAGACTAAAATTCCTCACAACAGACTGGCTCTAACACAATAGCTCCAAACGTATATTTAACTTCGATAAAATAAAACAAAGGCCAAAACAAAACCTAACGTTTTTGTGACGCCGCTTTCGAGGAAGACTCCACACAAATACGTTTAAAAAATCTTTTTGTATGAAATAACCCTTATTTTACAATGATGTTTTTTACCTTAGATGGGTTAACAGTTTGCGCAATAAAGATATGGCCTTGAAAAGAGAGTATAATAATGGATTTTAAAAAACTGCGCACCTTTATCGTTTATTGTCTAAACTGGAGGTGATTCCGCAATGTTTGTCGTTGTCCAAACCGATTTTATAACACCGTAAACCACTAAAAAGTGCATCGTTAGAACGGAACAACAATACGTTTCGGCCCATTTAATATTTTAGCAAACAATACACGTATAATTACACCTAGCTTTATTTTCAAAAGAAAGTCTTTTACTCTAAACAATTTGCTTTGCTCTTTTATTAATTATTGTTATGAATTTTTGCCACGCGAATTTGACAGGTGAATTATTACTTTCTTTTATGATGTTTTGACAAAAGATGTTGGCATTTTGAAATATTTTAAGACTCAGTACGCTTTTTATAGTGGTATAGTACAGTTCTGGTGTTTTGTGATCAAATTCGAATTATACTTTATACTGTGTATTATTAATATACTTATTAATATAATGTTTCGTGTAACAAATTGTGAGCGTTTATATTATCTAAAGGCATACAAGCTGTGTTTTTAGAAGGAAAAGTATAAAAAAACCAGATTAACAAAATGCAGAGTTGCTAGTCCGATACTGAATAAGAAATTTAGAAATCTATTCCCTTGACGAGCCAGGTAAGTTAAAATGTAATTAATCGTTATGTTGAAAAATTTGAGTATTAAAAAATATATTAGAATACCGAAAATAAACCTTTTATTCCAAATTGGTACGCCATATAATAAGCAATTGTTTAGTATTCTTCGAAACCTAAAATAATACAACTACGGCTGCCGAAGACTGAGCGATGTGGAGGATAAAAAGTAAGAAGGGCGCCAACTCTTTATGGCTAGTAAGTAATAAGTAACCGAGACGCTCAGATGACAAAGAGAAACTCTCTGTAAACTCTGACTTTGAAAGAGCTCACACTTCACTGTCTCCGTAAACCTATGGGTACTACATAGTATTTCATACTAGTACCTAGTTATTTAGCATATCTCTGCTCGCACGTTTACAAAGCCGGCTAATGGTGCGACAATCGGCGCCACATTTCATAATTATCGCCTATTTTGAATGCACAATATCGGTAGCTCACTGCGAATCCCGGTAAGGCCTCTGTGTTAGACGCTGGATTAAACGTGAGTTACGTAATGTTCTACATACATTCTGAAATCAATTTATGGAACACTGAAAATCATAGATTATAAATTACGTCATTTGCTTTAAGGATGTGTTTTGTATTTCGAAATGCTCGTATCTTTTTCTTTTCAATAATTTGGAAGTTTATAATACAATTTAAATTTATCACGCCTTATCAGCACATAACTATTTCAAAAATGTCTGTCTATGAATGGTAGTAAAATATGTAGTAGGAGTGGTCAGTTTTATTTTCACGTTACAGCGCAGAATGTAAACAATCGCTGCAAGATAAACATATTGAGCTAAATAAGCGTGTGTTTGTTTTACTAGGCAATTGGTGTTGAAAACACTTTTTAACGTTCTATATCTGTTAAAAATCGTACATTTTATGCTATTACACACAATTTTATAAACATGGGCACAATGGATTTACGACCATCTTTCAAATATATAGAATAGATGATGCTATTTATCTACCTACATACACTAACATAGTTTACCTAGTTATGGAATAACACATGGCATGACAAAAAATACATCTTATTAATCATAAACATAAGTTTAGTTATTTATAAAAATAAATATACATTAAAAAGTAATGTTGCAATATCCACAACAGCTTACAAACAATAGTCATCCGTTAACAAAATATCTAAATTAACAATTCCACTTTTGAAAATATTTATTTTTCTTTAACGCTGGCTGAAAAAAAAATGAAATAAGCATAGAATCTACAGTCGATACCACGAGTACCAAATCATCGTTATCACGCGCTTGTTCGACGTATCGGGAGTACAATGCTGCCAAATGCGATCGGACCGTGATGGGGGCCGCTCTAACCACTTTTAATGCCCCCATTTATGACACTAATAGTTGCTAATGACCAGCCGCTGATTTAAACCGCCCTTGAATGACTAGCTTCCGCGTAGATTTCAACTCAAACTGGAGTAACGATAACTTCTGGCCGAATAGGGCCTTCTTAGATGGTTCTTCAGTTTTGTGTGGTATGGTCTTAAGAGTCGTACTTATATTGTTTGGTTACATTTAGGTATTTATGTTTTATTATTCTATTTTATATGGAAGATATGTGTGTGTATATCTTCCGTTTAAAATGAACTAAATTTATGTTATTTAATAGCCAAACCAGATTGATGTAATATAGATACATAAATAGGAGAATCATTAGAATACTTTGCAAGGACAGAAAACCTTATTTCTAAATATTGTATGCGGTCATACAATGGTTTGCTACCCCTATAACCTTCTAAGTAAACACTTCGATACATTTCCGAAACGACCAAAATTGGGTAACTTTAAATCTAATTTCGTATAACCATAATTTGGGTATAGTAATATAGGATATTACCTTTTATCCCTGTAGGTATGTAAATGTAGTTACGGCCGCGTCATTAGCCTTAATTGGAGGGCCATTCGCGACTGGGTGATTCTCGATGAGTTTAGGGTAAAATGCCCACAGTAATGGCGAACAAAAAGTTTCTAACTGGCCATGGTTTGGACGATGAAATAAAAACCAATGTTCGGGAAATGAAATATGGTTGAGATGAATTTCAAGTTGAATTAATTTTAGAGGAATTAGGCGAAAAGAGTGTTACAGTGGAATTTCTTTTTTATTAATTATTATTGTTCTAAATTTCATTTTTAGTCTGGATATAGCCTTAAATTCTTCTACGAAACAATAGTTTATGAATATTTGAACTACTTCCTTATATGGGGCACAATTTCTCGGATGCTTTGCTTTTAAACGTCAAGGGAAATATTGCAGACATAATTGATAAGGCTTCAGTAAGGGTTTATACTCTTTAGGCTATAGAGGAGCAGGAGCTCTTTAATATTTGAGTCGTATTAGTTCAGTTTTTATTTGTCTTGATTTATCCTAACAATTAGCTTAATTTCACAACATATTGATAACCGATGAATTTTTATGATCTACCTCACAGTGGTAATTAGAATAGAACATACTTAATTGTTTTTTTTAATGGATTGAAATTAGGCCTCCTTCCAAAGTTTTTTAAGGCACAAGAAAATATTCGTCTCTTTTGACCACTTTGACATTTTGTTATTTTTAATTTTTGAAACAAATTTTAGTAAGTTTAATTATTTTGTATTCATAGATGAAATAGAAGACGAGGCAGAGGTCTTATTATATAGGAAGGTACATAATAAAATGGAAAATACTTAATCGACAAAAACCTGGTTCTTGAAGTGATTGAACAATATTTATTTTTCTAATTCAGTATACTATTTTAAATCAAGTGGCTCCAACAGAAACATACCTTACAGGAAATCGCTTCGGCCGCTTTTGTACATGAGAAAATATACATTTTTCATCTGTAGCATGCTCGTTATATTGGAAAATTGGCTGTAAAGTACGAGATACAGTGATCATTATCGCTTGAATCGCTTGAATTATAATAAAGTACAAAGGAAATTGATCCTTATATATTTACAATAACGTGAGACGTTTTTTGCCTCATGATAGCAGTGTTATATTTTGTTTGAAATTTACTCTAAATAAGCAATCAAAGTATTATCTAAATATTATATCGTCATCATATTGTATGGCAATTTAAATTACTACTTAGTATAAAATAAAGTCGCCCCATGTGTCTGTCTGTTTTTAAACTTTTTAAATAAATGACCCCGTCCGAAGCCGGCCCAGATTCCTACAAATTACAAAATCTATACAATATATATGTATTTAGCTAAAATAAATAATGTATCTTGATTACTTTTTCTATGAGCCATTTATTATTTTACGGTAAGTACCTACAAAAATGTTCTCTGTGAAATAAATTTTTTATTATTCGAAAAAAATAGTAAAATAAATATAAAAAAACAATACAATCGCCGCAGTATGACCGAACACGTTTTATTCCCAAAGGGAATGCACACAGCGAAATTAAAACCAGTTATCACAATTGGATATAAGCAATCTCTTATCCTGCACATCTCCATATCCCATACAACGAAGTTATCAAATAATGTTGTTACAAAAGAATAACTTATGCATTCACATAACATTTCCCTTATTATGTAGAATGGGCACACCTATTTGCGCCATATCCACGACCACCGATCCGCTATATACACATCCACAAGTGGAACTTAGGTTTTTTGTGGTAGTGATAGTAAGATATAAGTCCAATATTTCAATAATTTCAGCAATATCCGAATATATATTGGATTCTACTACAAATATATATATATAGTGAAATAAATTAGTTGTACGTAATTGAAAAGTAAATTTAACATTAAATAATATTCTATTCTGTAGAATACGCTAAAACTATTGCTAAATGCTATAATCAACTGATAGAAAATTAACTAAATCGGTATACCCATTTGGATAAATTATTCTTATTTTATGCATTAGGTAATGTGAAGTTCACTCTAACAACAGAAATACTTGCTCTGTTCTATACTCTCTATGTTTTGGGAGCCAGCGGCCGCGGGCGGCGAACTAATCTCAATAACTTTAATCCTTTACCCTCGTACCAGGAATCCAATCAAACAGTACAACCACCTACCGCACCCCCCACCCCAAACCCCCTCGCCTACGCAGCCTGTCCCGAGTAATTATCAAAGCTTTAATGACGTCATAAATCGAGTGTATAATCTAATCTGGAAAAGCCCCAGGCTCCAACGCGCGGCTTAATGGTGTGAAAGCTGCCTTATCTCCCACCATGTGTGAATAGAGCTTTATACCAGCCTGAAAGCTCGCTCCGGGAAACTTTGGAAAAATATGTCGTGGAACGCTCTAGATAAGAATGCGGGACGAGCTTTCAAGTTTAATAGAAAATCGAACATTATCGTAAAGGAGATGTCTTTCTAACAAATTCTGAAAGTGTAGGTACTTATTGTGTAGTACCTACATGATAAAGTCTTACTTAAAGGATATTTTTTTAATAACTATGTCGGAGCAAATATCCCATTATGTAAGTAATATATTATGTTATAATATCAATTAACTATAAAATAATCTATAAAATCTGTCTTATAAAATAAACTCACGAATACGTAGTTCCATACAATTAATTTTAATTATTTATATAACTATCTACCTACTTGTTTAGTATACTTGTAATCATTTAAATAATACAAGAATATCCGTGAGCTTTGAATCGTTTGAAGTTAAGAATAGTGTTCTGTAACACGTCGGCGTCCCTCGAATCGAACGACGTGTGAGAACGGCAATGTTTCTGTTCACAAGGAAATTAAGACTAAAATCGGTACCGGCGTCAGGGTAGGGTTAGGTTTGGCGATCGCCCAGGGTAGTGGATACGAAGGGGCCCAACATTAGTACATTAAACCTTATGAAGTTTTATTGGTAATGTTAACAATAAAGGTATAAAGTAAATTAATTTCAACAGTCAATTAATTGCGGTTATAAAGTTTGGGCCAAATAAATTTATCTCAAGTCCAAGTCAGGTTTTCTATATCAGATATTCGTTAGCTACTTCATAGTTTTATTTTCTCTTATGCCTCCAACGTAATCGGAACTTTAATCTTTCTTCCATACAAGTTCTTGCTTTCTTGCCTCTCGTTTATTTATTCTCATACCATTTTACCTTTCATGCTTCAATCTTTATGCGAATAATGGAATGCGCCCGATGCGTTTTTGCCAATGAGTTTCATTTTTTGATTTTTTTTGGCCCTAGATAGGGGACGCCATAGAAATTTCGGCCGGGGAATGTGCTGGTGCTAGAACCGGCAATTACTAAAATTAGCACGAGACGCCCATTAAGACTTTCGAGACCTTCTAAGGTGATAACACATTATTATTATTAACAGATGGTTAAAATTCCCGTTAGAATTTAGGAAAAAGTCAAATGCTTATGCGTGAAACCTTTTCCTAAGTTGATAGGTGCAACCCACCCTTAGGACTATCTCATAGACGCTAATTCTATCAAGAGAAGACGGTATGAATGATATTCCTAAATAAAACATATGTTATAGAGGTAAATGCGAAAGTTTTTGTGGATGTGTGTATATTTGTTACTTATTTGGTACACGGGTAGAATATACCTGGAATAAAACATACCTTTTTATACCGAATTCCCACGGAAGCCAAGCCCGGAGCGCTGCTTATTAATTATATCTATAAAAGTTACTAAACCACTCGACTTTATAAATTTCTGTAGCTTATTTCGCTGAAGAATTCAAAGCATTTAATTATAAGGTAATGGAAATTAATTCAAGAAGTGCGAAAGTGCAGGATATTTGTCACATGAGCGGCAGGTGGTGCATTTACTGGTGCATTCTTAAGTCACACTGCTAGCTATTTTAGTATCGCAGACTTACGTATCCATGTGTCAATGTAAAATAACTTCCTTATATTCATTATAACCATGCAGGTGTTAATTATAAAGTACTAGCTTTTGTCCGCGGCTTCGCCCGCATGAGTTATTATGCGAGAGCGGAAAAACTCTTGCGGAAAAACTCTTTCGACCCCTATTATAGTCAATTGGGGGTTGATTTTAGATAAAAAATCTACTCTATGTTTGAACGGGAGCCTTTACTATATGTACCTATATAAAATTTCATCAAAATCACCGGAAAAACGGAAAAGGAACAGACAGACAGACTTTCGCATTTATAATATTAGTATGGATATAATATTTTAAAAATAGTGCCTAATTGTAAGTTTTTTATATAAAGATGGTCACAAGGCTAAGCTAACAAATTAAACATATTTTTAAGAAAATTAAAATCCATATCGCCTAATGCTTGGGCTCGTTACACTAAATACCCCGTATATACTTACGTTATTTAAGCCTAAAGAAAAAGACATATAATTTTTTTAATTTGATGGAAAGAGTAAAATGTATTCACACTAATAAAGATCGTAAATACTACATGTAATGTAGGTCATATCTAAGTACATTAAACAGTTTATTAAAATTTTCAATAAAAATTCGTAGAAACTTAACTAATGAAATAGACTATTGAACTCGAAAGTTCATCATATGTAACGAAAAATCTTCAAAAACATAAAAGTTTGCAATTTCTCAGTCGGTTAGTGTGTGACCAATCTTTGATTGTGGATTAATAGGTCTTCTAGACTGTTAGTGCCGCCGGTCTTTCGAGGTTATTATTGAATTACACGCAAAGTTTCATTAAACGCCTTCGAAGACTGCCTCATAAAAATCCGTTGTACAGTTTTACAACCATCGAAATTTGTTATTCTTGACATAGTCTAAAAAATTACACGGGAAATGTTGCATCTACTGTATCTCCGCCGTATAAGTTAAATGAATACGTTTTACACTGTGTCTCAATCGAGAGTTTCTACTACGATTTGTTTAATATCGATGCGATCGATTCAATTTTAACGAGATACTTTTATGACCAAATCGAATTGTGTTGTTTCTCACGTTTTTATTTCATAAACTTTTTGGTATATTCGCATAATCGATTTGTCGCTGATTATTTTTTTATCTTTCTATACATCGATTGTGATTACGCAGGCTTGCGTCATTAAGAAATTTCAGAATCGGTTTAGGTCTTCAAAACATTATATGGCTTTCTTTTTCAATTGATTCATAAATGTATGTTGGTCCACAAATGTGGGTGTCACCACTAAAAGACAAACGCTTGGTTGATATTAGTAAATGATGTCGGAGTGCCCCTGTGTAATAATCTATTATTTTATTTGTGAAGTGATATCTTATATTGTGAAGTTATAATTTCTACTTCCTTATCTAATCACGTTAGGTTCATTGGGCTTTTCCATTCCATATGTCTCGTTGATAAAAATCTTGTCTTTAGTTTTGCTACTTTTCCCAGATAAAAAAGAAATAGTTGCATTGTGCCAGATAACTATTACTTCGCCTTACAAAATGTAAACAAG
The DNA here is from genome assembly GCF_027563975.2 of Plodia interpunctella. Lineage (NCBI taxonomy): Eukaryota > Metazoa > Arthropoda > Insecta > Lepidoptera > Pyralidae > Plodia > Plodia interpunctella. The sequence goes on along the minus strand of NC_071302.1, from coordinate 7,012,488 downwards.
GATCTACTTAAATAGATTAACTATGTCCTATAAACTATGTGAGTATATCAGCTGCCATTATCCTAAAATTCGTCTGTGGATCCCCCGCATGGAGGCTTAATGAACGAATAAATAAATTGGGCCCTTCTTGTAAACACCGACGTGATACTGAGGCTCTGTAAGGGGTAAGTGGATTTTGGTGTATTCGTATGTGCTGTCATGTACGTATAAATCTACACGTTTGTTTTGGTAGCGAGGGTGTAATGTATATTTAGCTAAAATCATATCCAAGTACAAAATTTTTTGAACAATGTTGGGCGACAATTAACTTCACTTAAAAACTAAAGGAAAAATATAAAAACAAATATTTTTTATTTTATTAGTGCATATGAATATGTAAACATTTTAATCATAATGCTTCTCAGAATTTCTAGTACTATGAATTCTCAATGTGATAGAAATTTAGTAAATTGCATCCCAAACTATATATATAAAAGGAGAATATATATATATATACATGAAAGGAGAAAATCTTTTTGAATGAATAATTAAAGAGATCAAGAACAACTTTGTACAGCATATCTACAGAGGATTAGAATAGTCATAAATTGTTAATCTTTGTTTAGAAGTGGATCTATAAAAAGAAGTATCTTTAAACATACTATCTTTAAACATGATACTCGTAATACTACAAAATATATAATATTGTTATAAAAACATTTGTACAGAATACTTTGAAAATACCTTGTTACTAAAAGACAAGCAAAGATATGCGACTAGTACATGCTAATGAAGACACAATGGCAGCGCTGTAGCCTCGTGAGAAATCCACAATGTGATACATCAGGATTTGTGTAAATCTGTGTATCTGTGCTTGCAAGGCGATGCTCGTGCGACGGGGCAGACAATTTATGATCATAGGCTTAGCTAAGGACTGCTGCATTCAATGGACTTACTACACTATATATAACATTAGGTTCCTTTTAGCCTGATGTATTTGGAGGGGGTTAAGCTACATAGAGTACTAGCTTTTGCCCACGGATTCCCCCGAGTGGATTTCTCTGCGAAGGCGGAAAAGACATATACAATTTTCATACAAACTTTCACCCCCATTATAGTCATTTAGGGGTTGAGTTTTGAAAAAGCCCATTTTTAATACAACTAGTGTCTTTTTAATGATCATAAACAAGTATGACAAAACTCATAATTTCCTCAGCCGTCGGAGCCCAGAATCCCCTTTGCTACTTTTTCATGTTCCCTCCCCTTTGTACCGCTCAAGCACCGGCCACGCTTCACTGCCATATAGAAGGACAGGTCTTATGATGATGTAGATCTCTCCTACGCACATAACTAACAAATATAAAACAGAACATGTAATTTTAAGAAACCGGTAGATAAACTTCAAAGGCTCGTCCGTCAATCCAAAATGTAATTTACATTTATCCAAGCACTTACTTTTCACATTTATACTAACACCGTCGAGTTTCTTCTGTCAAAACATATGTAATTTATTTGCTGTTGACAACAATATATTGCGCAAGTTATGATGTTGTGGACTCATTTGTTGCTGAGATTTCCGACAACGGACGATTTAAGACCAAAACTACTTTATATCATAGCTATATTTATTCAAAATATAACTTATTAGTGACCAGCTCCAGCTTCATACGGGTGTAATATTATGCAACCTTCCTCTTGAATCATCTCTATCTATTAGAAAAACACGCATTAAAATCCGGTGCGTAGTTTTAAAGATCTAAATATGCATGCCTTAGGACAGACAGCGGGAAGAGACTTTGTTTTATACCATTTATATTCAAGCATGTAAAAACGCAGTAAAAGGCCATGGCATATCATTGCGTTAACAAAATTTATTTTACTTATTTATTTGACGATTGATTGATATTTTATTTAACGATATAGAACTTATGTTTTATGTTTAAATCGTAGTGTACCTAAAGCAATACCTCAAAGAGAAGTTACTGTTAAATATTCGTAACGACGAAAATACATTATGTGGGTTAACCTTCTGTCACAAAAAAAATAATGTACAGAACATCTCTCTATGGTATGGATTGTAAATATTGCTTATAAAAAAATGTGGAAAACAAAATTAAACGCAAAAGAAAAACCTTTCAGAATTAAACCGAGTAAATAATTTGTGCTTTGGTGTTTCATTAAAATTTTGGACTGAAAGTGTATTTGCCATACGCGAAAAAAATTTTGAAATTATTTATATATATATGTGCTCAACGACATTTGAGTCGAGTCTATTTCTATATATTATATCTATATATGTATCTATAGCTTTTTCTGTTCTATCTTTAAAGTAATCGTTTTAAGTTGAAACAGAGTGCGTTCCAAGGCTGTTTAATTTCGACTCCCATTAATTGTGCCAGTCGTGTACTGTTCCGACATTGACTCTGCAAATCGGTGATGCAAACGATATTAAACAGTTAAATATATCATGTATCGAGTAAATGGCACTCGTATTTAATAGGGTTGCGTTTGAAAAGATAATCGAGGTCAAACTTCCGGTTAATATCGGTATTATATTCAATGGATGCAATATTTTGTGGATTGATAAAATATAATTCTGACTGGCGAGACATATTGTACCGATTACATCGTAAAACTTAGTGTTATCGTAAACATAAAGTTCAATGGCATTTATAGCAGGCAGATAGAACACCATTTTAAATGATTAATAATTGTGTGCACATGTCACCTTTCGACTTCTTGAAGAGGGGGTGGTGTAATAGTTAAGACGCTCGCCTATAGATCGAAAGGTCTCAGCTTCAAATCCTACTCATGCCACATGAGTTTGTATACCATCATTGTATGTATAAGTAGACTAGCGGCCCGTACCTGCTTCGCTCAGGTAAAACCTTAATAAATTATACACCTAAACCTTCCTCAGGAATCAAACTATATATATATAATAAAAACCGCATCAAAATCAGTTGAATAATTTTAAAGATTTAAGCATACATAGGGATATAGGAACAGAGAAAGCGACTTTGTTTTATACTATGTAGTGATAGTAATTTTTATAGACCACCACTTGCTTCTGGTGAAGGAAAACATGGTTAGGAAATCTGAACACTGGTTGATTATAAATTTGTGTGTGAAATGAAGAAGGGAATGACAAATGACTCCATTAATAGCGCCAAGAAAGCGGTAGGTAGTAACCATGAGGAATACGACTATGAAGTCATCCTTCGACACTAGAAAAGTGAAATTAATACATATACTACTAAACCTTTTCTTCGCCAATTTACACTTGGTTTATCGAAATAAAATGTCTAAAATGTTATGCATTGCAACACTATCCAAAATAATCCCGGTTCAGATGCCGTGAGCATACGCATTTAGTCATCTATTTAAGGAAAGAACGCCATTAATATCCAAAGCATTATTTACCAAGCTAAGTAGGTAGGCACGAAACGGGTTCCTTGGCGATAAATCGAGTCGAAAGCCTCGAATAAATCTCTCGAATGCACGATAAGAATCGATGTCTCACGCGACGCCCGTTATTTATTTCTGTAAGTATAAAGATATTATATACTTAGTATGTGTATGTCTACAATACCCGGAAGAGTGAAAGACCAACCCAATTTTGTATCGTTATCTGGAATTATTTTAGGTTATTCAAAACTGGTATGCGGCTCGAAGAAAAAGGTATCTGAAATTATTACTTCCGAGCAGAAATCCTAAATTACATATTTGTACTTTACATTTAATATTCAATTGATAATGGTGGTCTGTGGTAGAATAAATGTGGTACCTATATTAGTATTGTAGTTATATTTGGCCACAGTTTTTACAGCTTGGCATCTTATTAAACCTACGATTCGATTCTTACTTGATACCTACCAATTTTGTATTTTACAATAAATATAAAAACTTACATTAAAAAATATCAGCTGGAATCACTTCGAAGGATAATTTTGGCCTCCATGCCCAGTACCATGACACATTCAATTATTTTTCTCCTACAGCCTTCAATTTCGCGAGGGTAGTTATTCGTTCGTATTTATTGTAAGCGAAAATTATCACTTTTGTTTTGCGTGCGAATAAATTTCAGTTATCTTAACTACGCTGGACGTGAAATTTATTGCGATGAAAACGTATGCAAACCTCAAAACGTCCACCCTCCCCATGCTTTATGAGTTTTGGAAAACGATTTTTACATTATTGTAAGCGGTGAATACATACATGATGAGGTGTGTACATACATCATCATGTATGTGCATGTATGATTATGTCGCAGCCATATAATAGATTCCGCTGTTTTACATAAATGCGTGGAATAATAAATACTTGAATACATTTACTACTATTATTTATGAAAAAAAAAGATGAATTAATTTGTAAATTTTAAGGTAATGACAAAAATTCTATCTGAAAACTCATACCTAAACCAAAATTAAGTATGTACTAATATATACAAACTTAACTAGAGAATGGTAAAAAAAATAAAAAGAAACGATAGTCAAAATTGTTTATCTCAAACTTCAGTTACGAAGTAGCAAGGGAACTTAAGTCAAGTCCATTATCAAGGTTATGAACGTAATACAAAAAATTAGGAACAAAAATATTGGGGCAGCAAGTCGCCGACGCATCGGTTGAATAGGTAGATAGTACAAGAACAATTATTTTGTTTATATAAATAACCCCGATAAATTCTTATTACAACAAATATCTCAAATGATTGCCCAAAAGCCACACGACAATATTCGTAATATACAGCTGATATGAACAATTAGATTAATTTTGCCTGAAATGGTTTGTCTATAATCAAAGTGCCCGGAAAGTATTAATAATGTTATAATTAATCAGCTGGTCCATAACATTATTATCAAACAAATATTATTACGTAGGATATGTAGACGCGAATGTACGATTTTTGTTTTCAACTTCGTAGACAAGTCGTAGCTGTCGTAGCTATTTTGTAGCAGCTTACTACGCAATGTTTTGCAAACTTTCATACATACTTAGGTACCTATTTTATGTAATAGATTTAGCTTTATAAAAGTAAATAAGTTTAAAAGAAAAATATACGATTACAAGAAAAAATACTTCTGTCTTCATAGGAGTTATGGAAAATAGTTACGAAAACGGCGATTTCATTGACAAACAAAAATCTTAATAGAATTGTACAGAAGTGTACTTCCATATGTTTCATAACCGAAATGTCGGTCACTGACCCCGCCGGGGAGTGTGTCGGTTGGTCGAGGCCGCCGAAGCCATACATCAACCAGATAACACATGTGCTGTAATTTGGTTTCGTGACATGTCCGCCATTTTGGGCGTTTAGTTTAGGTATTTTTTTTATTAACTTTGATTTTGTGTATATTCTGTGTGAGTAGTCAAGCGATTGTAGCTTTTAAAATGAATTTCAAATACTATTTTAACAATCTAGACATTAAATTAAAAATAATGGTTTTAACTAGGTAAGTACAACGTGTTACATTTATTTTTTTTTTGTTTAAAAAAATAGTGCGCCACACTGTAACACGAATTTTTTTCCGGAATGAAGTGAAGGTAGAAAATGTAAGAAATGTTTTTTTAAATATAATACGGAAAATTTTCCAGTTTTATGGTAGGTATCTATATTTTCATTGTTACTGCGTTGGATGCTTGGCTTTTTGCCATTTTTGCGTACTGAGATGCACGACGCGCGAGGGGCGTTACGGATGGAAATCAATACTAACTGCACACTGCAATGCTCCAATATAAATCAACCCCTCTGCCTGGCACCCCGATGTTTACCAAACTCACTCAAAATTAGATTTCACCACCTAGAACTAAAAGCTCAAATTCCCATAAACGTAAACGGAAGAATGACTGCGTGCATAACTTTAGAATGAAATAATTCACAAAATGTCTTATTGTATACCTTATTCAAATGCGTGATTATTTTGAGGTTAAGTATAATTTGTTGTTATGATACAATTGAAGTTGGATTGTTATCGCTTGATCAATTTATTAGAAGATTTATAAAATAAAATTTTACATGTTTTATTTTTATTGCTTTTAAGATGTAGTAAATCTGAATATATTAAAATATTACTTTGATAATAGAAAGTAAGTGAGTACATAATATACAAATATATTTTTGATAAATATAAAATTTGTTTCTAATAAGGGACTTTGATAGCGCAGCATATGCAAAATAAAATATCACGTCCCATTTTTAGGCATACAATATGTCTAAAATTTGGATCTTACTAACACTTTATCGCTGATCCAAAGTGTTACTAGAACATAACATATTTCCTCAAACGTAATAAAAAATAAGCTTATCTTAGCCTATATATTAAAACCAAGAGATTTGTACAGGCGTCGGTATTTTCTAAGTAAACATATACACGGTTCAAGTACCTATCTTGGTGTAAGGTTACCCGTTCTAGAACACGCGCAGCAGATAAGGAACTGGCTTCGCTTGGTTGGTACTAACTCTTTGACTTTATTTATTACTTGTTACGTGCCCGAAGCGAACATAGCAAGAAATCTTCGGCACAGCGACAAAGAAAGTTGCAGAGTAATCTGAACCTAAGACTACGTCGTTTTTAGAGGTACTTCAGTGCGAAGTGTACTGGGGAACGGAAGTCTAATATTGTAAGCCAATTTAATTGATAAAGGTTGGTGTATCTAGAATTGGCATGATTTAAAGTGCCTTAGGAATCCGATGTGCGATTTATAAGCCGGGGAGGTGCTAGTCTTTGCGCAGCTTTATGTTAAAAAAAATTGAATAAAAAGCAATCACAATTGATTGCCGTTTTTCTTTTTTCGGGGATTACTAGTTTATTTATAATGGGAGATGGTATAAATTATGTATAGTAAAAAACAAAAAAGATGAAATTTGAAACATTAACGTAGTCATTGAAAATTGAAACCATTTTTGCGACGTCAAAAGCCATACAAGCATGGTTTTCCAAATTCACTATTTACTTTTAACTTAATTCTAACCAACATTAAGACAGTACATATTTGTTTTAATTCACCGATGCATTCAATTGAACTGTACGGTTCCTCAAAAAAATACAAAATTGTGCGCTTCACGCTGTGTTACGATTGAGAAAGTCAGAGATTAGTAACGGAAATCATTTTTTTAAAACAACATGTATTAAAGAAAATTTCACCTGTATCTGTTACAATGACATGTATCAATACGGTAATAAAACAATTATCTATGTATTTAATTAACTAACAGTAGGTAGCCTTTGTAAACACGAAGCCAGCCAGCGCCGCCTGTATAATTTATTAACGGCCATATTTAAAATTCATGGGATGTAAATTAGTCTCCTGCGAAGAATTGCTGAAGGTTCAACATGTACCGTATAAATCGAAAAATGTTTTATGCGGACGTAACAAGTTAAGAAATAAATAAAAGTTGCGTGGCCACTTTTGGGTCAAGCGCTGTTCCTTTCTCACATTTGTAAATGGAATATGGTGTGAGTGAGACGGGTGAAAAAGACGAATTGTCCGTTCGAAAACCAGTTTATCATCTTGATAGTCCTCGTTTTTGGATGCGGTAGGCGTCGAAGGCACCGCGTATTGTTGTTTTGCGAATTTCGCAAATCGCCGAAAAAAAGATGAGGTTTAATTCTACCTGATAATTTGGAGTATCCCACGTCCTTTGATGACATTCATCTTTGTTAAAATATGTAGGTAGAGGAGATTAGTGGCAATAGGAGGAGTTTCTTGAAACTTTTATTTATGATACATGCGTATCATATGTGCGTCATATGACTTGCATCCTACTTACTATTCCATCCGTGTACATAACTCGGTTCCATAGTATTTTTAATGAATACATTTTAATGTTAACCTATTCAGATTCTAACCTTATATCACGAAAAATATGTTTATTCTGTCTACGAAGAGGTTCGAAGCGATATTTTCGTTTTTTGATTTAAAATTCTCCAATTCTTGCTTAATATCGATTTTAGTTTAATTAAAGCAAAACATGGTAATTAAAAATAAATTTTCTCTATTTTTTTAATAATACAAAGCTTGGAAAATAAACTTTCACAAAATAGAGTAAGCTTTAAAAGCGAGTAAATCCGCAACTTCGCGCGAGCTTTAGCAATAAAGCAGGCGCCGGTGCAATTAACTATCGCTCGAGATTTAAAGCTCAGCTTAAAGCTTTTTAATAAACGCCTGCTGCCGGCCAGCCGGAGATTTCTGTACTTGATTGTTGCACAATAAAGTTCTCCTGACGTGTTTTACAGTGCTTTGTTAACCGCTATCGAAAAAGATGGGTATATTTTTTGACAATTTGTTTTAAAGTAAGGGACAGATTATAGTCCTTACAGCTGATAGGCATATATAAATATATATTAATAGTGGTGTCAATTCTCATAATTGAATGTTGACTATTAACAATGAAGCAGCAAAACACCAATGGAAAGGTCTTGAGATATGGCCGCTGAACAGATAAATGGGTAGCCGAACCGCTTAGCGGCTCCCTAAATGGTTATTTTTGGAGTAATTAAAAACGTTTTCTATAGGTCGGTTTACTGTTGAATTCCATTCATTACCGTATACGGGCAATATCTTAAAATCGGGCAATAGTGTTGAGCCAGTATATTTATGTGAATTAATGTAGTTTAATTTAATTGATATGTCTATATACCTACTACTGTATAATAAACATAACTTTACCAAAACATATATATTGATCTCGATAGCTCAGTGCTCAAGAGAACTATGTCCCGGATAGACAGGGGCGTGGGTTCAATTCCCGCTCGATTTCAGAATGTTTACATCTCATTATTATTTTCAAAATGTTTAATATGGTTTTCAAAAAAATTATTTATGTGTGGAAATAATATCAAGATTACTTGGTTAAATTTATGAAGATAACTTAGAAAGGTTAAGAAGGCATCCTGTTATCTCAGTGAAGCATCTGTGCCCGTTAAGTAACAACTTAAAATTTAAAGCTGTTCTTAAGTTCTGGCGTGCGAGGCGATATCACTCCTAAGTTACACTAAGTTCGAGTTCATTCAGGGGAATGTAAGCGACATAGATAAAGATTCAGTTCCTATACTACTCCATATTTTATATAGAAAACACAATAAAATGAGTCTTTTTAAATACTTATTCGACTGAAACTAATGTCAAACTATCACTAAGGACAGTCGACAACAAAAATGGTAAAATACATGTAAATTAATCATTCTGTATTTAATATAGGTATGCAATTCGCTTTTAAATAAAAATGGAACTAATCATTTCTTGAATATAATTTATCGCAGATTTTTCACTTCACATTACTTCATAATAAAGACTTAAGCAAACGTTTCAACAAATGAAATAATAGACTATCACTCATTTCGAAAATTCACGCGTTTTCTTCAACGTCGCGATTATAGTCTTACAAGTATAACTTGCTATTTAACCGAGGGCGCCACTTATGTTCTGAATAAAAAATAATAATATCTTAGACGTTAGTTCGCTATTCTACCACACGACACATTATTCTTGCCGGATTGCCGCATGCTTTGCTAATGGGTTGATTATATTCCGTCGCTATCTTAACGATTAATTGCTTGTTAAGTAAAGACCGCAGCAAATATTTCAACGTATACACTAAATAACACATGTACAGACACTTAATTGAATATTAAACACTTTTGAATTATCTAGTGCAGGGCTGGTCAACAATTGGTTGTCCTAAACCTAAATAACTAGTTGTTCGTCGCGAACTCAGGCCTCGCGAACACAATATTTTTTAAATATTTCAAAATTGTAACGGTCTGGCCGAAAATGGAAAACGTTTGAGTGAAATAAATTACAATTAAAATGAATTTTATTTTTCCATTAAAAATCTTAATATATCGATAATTTTGAAATGGTAATTAGATTTTTTATTATTATATTATTAAGGTTTATAGTTATTTGGGAAATATTTTTTCTTTTACAGGAATCTCTGTTTAGTGATTCATAGGTTACAAACTTTAGGAAAATCTTTTTCTCAAATCTACAAATTGTATTATTTGTTGAATTTTTGAAAATACAATTTCATACATTCACTGAAATTACACCTGTCAGAAATCCATAGAATTAGTACTTTACTTACAGACATGTTTCGCACATCGTGCCAAATGTTGCCAATCTCGGCGCAGTGTATTGTCTTGTACGGTAAACGGTATTAATTACAATAATGTATCGGGCGAGCGTGTTTAGATGCAGTTTACATTAGATATCTGCATACGCAGCGATAAATCATTGCTAATTATGTTTTATCTTTTTAATTTTCTCTAAATTGCCAGTATGAGAAAATACCTACTTTAGTTTAAAAAAAATACTGAATGTTATCATCAAAGGTCACAATATTTTTTGCACGTGTTTATAAGTAGACTAAAATATTATAAAAAAATATCATGAACTCTCATGGTAACAGAAACAGTAGATAAATTTGAAGACCGAGTAAATTCCAATCGGCTACGCTCAATCGAGTAACTTCGAATAATCGGTTATCGAATACAGACTCGCCGGATTTAGCTGGGTTACTTTTTATACTGTTAATGATGACCCTTAGGCCTCGTTCGCATAAGCGCTTTTTTTTTTAAGTAAAATGTCTATCTCTTCACCGTCAGCTTTTGTAATATTTTTTTTTGTCGTATATCGTCGCACTTAGACTATAATTATAGTCTGTCAAGAAAGTGAAGAAAATAAATGAACTGTCAACACTGTGCTATGTATCAACCAATTTTGATCATTCTATTTTATATTGCAATGGCAAAAATGGCGGTAAGTAGTCGTAATAGTCATGTCAGATGCCTTTAGGCGATTTGAATAAAATCTGACACCAGTGTTCGCAATAAAATACTCGATGTGATGATGATGGCAAAAAAATGTAGTTTGTTAAAATTCAGTTTTCTTCAAGTTTATTTACAGACTGTATGTTGAAAGTGTTTTAAAAGTCTTTTCACATACATAAACAGCTTTCAAGTGACATGTGAACGTAGCCTTATTACTAGGCATCCAGTCGAGTTGATTTTTTGATACTTTTGTTTTGAAGCAACAAATTTCTATCAGCTGACGATAAGAAAACAGTTAAATAGTTGCTGTTGTGTAAAATTGTGGTTACTAAAAATAATAATGCATTAATTTTAAATTAAGAATTGTATACCTATAGGAGTGACAATTTGAGGAAGAGACGAATTCCAGTCCTGTAGATTACGGGATAAAAGAATGGGTGAAATTTTATTCCGATAGGTATATATGTCTATTTATAAAATGTGTACCTATATCATATCCTGTACATATGTTTACGAAATACAGTATAGTAGGCTCTGCGAAGCTCGCAGCGTGGATCAGTGTCATAGATATTATATTAAAACAGATATATATAATAAATTGAAAATTCATAGTATGGAGTCAGGAGGAGATATTCATACTTTAAGTATGCAGCCTGGTAGAAAGGTAGAAATAGCCCTAGGCTTTATTATTAATTCTTTTTTGCAGGATTTTTAATAATATTAGTTATATGATTAAATTTAGAAATGAAAATGCTTAAAATATAAAAAGTATACAATAAAAACTTTAATTACTTTACTATGTTATTTTACTCATTTAAATGATGCATAATTTTTCACGATTCGACCGAATTTTTATGCAATTTTTTTTTATAATCTATTTTAATATTTATCTATGGTTACGTGGTAGTTTTTCATACCTTTCCTAACAAACCCTTTGTACTCGCAGCTCGCACAGAGTTAGCGCGCCGTAGAGGCGGCGAGTGTAAATTATGTGCACGCGCGCCATATTTATATCAAAACTGGTTATTCCTATGAGTTACAACTTATGTCCCAACTACATTATACCGTAGTAAATCCGGGATGGCTGTCGCGTTTGCTATTTAAATGTATTCATCCGGCTTATCCGGGCGTCATGCGGCGAGCCTTTCGTTACAGAATAACGTCATTGCAGAATCAACCACGATATTGACTTTTTTAAACCCTGACAAAAAAGAGGGGTGTTATAAGTTTAACGTGTCTCTTTGTGTATCTGTATGTCTGTGGCGTCGTAGCTCCCAAATGTTTTATAAAAAATCGGTTCACCAGTTCAAAAGTTGTAGCGAAATGAATATTGAAAGAAGGGGGTTTTAGGAAAGGGGGGGGGGGGAAACACTTTCTTTTCTATCTACAAGTACGCCATAAATATATTAATACGATGTAAGTACAATACATGTTTTAGCAGGGACCCAATTTTTATTTACTTTTTTAGCAAAATTGTGGAAGAGTTAATTTATTAATAAGGTCAAAATGTTGAACATTAGTAAGTATTTATTTTATGTTTAGTAACTAATACTATGATCTTAATACTGTTCTTCTCAAGGGTGCTTGGAATTAAACCATTAATCATATGTAGTTATTTTCCAAAATTTTGAGTGTTATGCTTCCGTACTTTTCTTATTTGGAGTGGTGAGCCTTTCATGGTGAGACGTGAATAATTTTCATATAATCCGATCGTTTTATAGAGTTTCCAGTTATGACGCAGATATGTTTGATGGATCATGACTGAAATTTAGATTTACATACCCACCATATATTCATGTTTTATATGAGAACGGTCGGAAATGCGGTTAAACATTTTTTAAAAAAATTCAATAGAATGATATTATTCCTCTTTCACACTTTTCTGACTGCCAGTTTTGATATTCGAATTTTCAATATCCCATGCACTTGTAACCTGATTATATAAACTCAAATGTTCTTATTTAATAAGTACTTGCTTGTTACCTGCCAGTGTTGGCTGTAGAATTTCAGATACTATCCAAAGCATATTTTTTTATCGTTGTTTTATTTCAGCCAGTACGATTCTTCTCCCGTATTCGTATATTTGTATCTGTGGATCCGGCATTAAAACTGGAACAAGAGCTCACGCTGTTCGCACTTCATAGAGGTTTCCATCAGCGGTTGCAATAAGAACACTTATTCTACTGACTGGGAAACACTTTGATCTGGATACCTTAGATGTCGTGCGACGTTCATGCGTTCAACATGTCCTTGTATTGTGGGGTCTAAGTTGGAAGAATGTTTTTCAAAATACATAATATTAAGTTTAATTAGATTGTTATTGGAAGTGAATAGGATATTTTGAGGCGTGTATTAGGCGAGTGAACCACTCCATATCCTCCCGTGGATGTCATACAAGACGACTAATGGACAAATAGTCTAGGCAGCTGATAGGCAATTATAGCATTCCCAAGGAGGATTGATATTAATCAGACGGCAGGATTAATAGCTTCATAGAACCTGCTATCAAGTCAGTGTTTGGGCTATTTGTTTGATATAAATTAATTCACAATACAAGCACACCTACTTGAAATATATGTAGAATATTTAAATAATGAGATTAATCTCATAATTATGTAGTATTCAAATTAGATTCTGACATTGATGATTAATTAATTTAGAATAAGCAACAAAGAAGAAAAAAGCAATGGCATTAATTGCAATAAAATCGCTTTCACTCTGCATTTGCACCAATCAAATGTAGTGCAAATGAAACTTGTGGAATTTATATGAGCTCTGCGCGGCACGTGTTACGCGTATATTTGCTCGTCTCGTCTCATCTTTGTATAGGATACATACATACAAAACATGCAATTTTCACTCTATACATTTCACTGTTATTTTAATCCGTAAACCGTAACTTTGTTGCTATGTTAAATTACATATGGAATACTATTTATCGCTACCTAATCACAGTCCGAAAAGAAATTGAACTTTTTGAAATTAATTTTTTGTTTACAATATTTAATTATGTATGGATAAACCATGCATACCTAAACTATGTGATCTAACTTACTTTAGTAAAGCGTGTAGGTAGATCACATAGTTTATGTTTCAGAGACTGATGATTCAGAATAAACTAGTATAAACATTTATTTGAAAGTATTCAATCGATTATGCGCATTTCTTCGGAATTTCAAATTTCTCACTCCAAGTTGGTATTCCTTTTTCAAAATTATTTTAACATACCATCTGAGCTTTAATCCCACTTCTGATGTTTACTTCCAATCTGGAAATGTGCCACTGACTCAGAGTCCGCTATTGTTAGAAGCTAGTTAAAATGGAAGTCACGTATTCTCATGACCTAAGTGGTCAACTGATGTACGGTCCGTAGTATAGTCGGGGAGACTGATACACGTATCTGTAATGTAATTATTAATTTAGCTAAAAGCACACGTAGAACTTCTATTTTTTTATAAAAAATCTACTTGTCATAAAAACACATATCATTTAACTTTGAATAGGAAAGCAATTGACATATATCTTCGACATTTTTTTTAATACACGAAAAGCTGTTACAAATCTTTTGAAATCTTACAGTAAACTCTAGTCGACTCTGAACTAAGCAATAAAATGACAGACTTCTGAACAGTTGTCTTTGATTAATCGTTTGTGCAATTATTTTCAATCAAATCTTTTTATGTTTAAAAGTTGCTAATGAAGATGTAAATAATATACATTGAACTATTTCTCCCGCTCTTCCGGTTTGAAGTGTGAGAGAGGCAGTGTAATTACAGAGTAATGTGAGAAAAGATCCTAGGCCACAGAGTAAGTACCTAACGTGCATATGTTACGTGAACGCGGTGTGTTGCAGACACCCATAGGCTGTGTACATTCACCATCAGATGGGCCGTATATTTGAATAACAAAATTTTAAAATTGAAATTAGCCTCTTAGTCTACAGTTACATAACATACGTACCATGTCTGTGAGGTCTTCTTATCTAATAAATCTAACCTTGAATAATCATATCAGGAAACGTGAGAAAATTCTTAGACTTACCGAACATTTACAAAGCTGATTAAACTGTTATTTACATTCTAATAAAGTTCAATTTTCATTGTTGGTTGTTCGTAGTAAAAATATGTTTTAATTAAAAATAAAGTTCACAGCCTTCAAAATATTACCTACCTGAATACATGTCTATTTCTAGCTGTGACCCGTAAATTTGGCTGCCTTGAGTATGTACAAAATATGTCATGTAGAAATTCCTTCACGCAAATTTCTTAAATAAAAAAGTGTTTAAAAAAAATATTTTGCATATTTCTCTCACTCTACTCCTTAGTCTACGAAACGAGATCATAGTCTTCTGTATGCGAAGTGCTACTTTGCTATTTACTCGTACATCTCAACATCGAGTCGATTCGCAAAGAGACACTGCACTTATAATTTCCTCGCAATTAGTGCATATGTCCAATTTATGCAGTGTTGCACAATACCAGTTGTTAGCTATTTATTGCCTTAAGAAATTAATTGGTTGTAAAAGTAAAAGACAGCAATAGCATGCGGTAGTGTCGACACTATAATAAAATAGTTCATTTAATTGCTTAATGCTGAATTAGCAACGGTAAATCAATAAGTATAATTTACAACAGTAACCTATAAAAATTCGTTGAAAATTATACTTATTGATTTACCGTTGCTAATTCAGCATTAAGCAATTAAACGAACTTAATAAGAATTAAACGAACGGACCTTAACCCGTGTAGGGTAACTAAGACTTGTAATGTTGGCTGTATGATATAGATTCGAAACTCTGTAATACATTAAGTGCATTTTAGTTAGTTCTTTGGCCACACTGCCATTACGATCCGTCAATTTTCTTGAGAAAAGAATAATTTTATTAAATTCATTACATAATTCATAAAATTGACATTACCACGGTACTGATTAATGATTATAAAGTCAGATAGAAAAACTAATTCTCGCTTATGTTAAAATTTGAATAATTGTAATGAAAGCGCGGCCGCTGTATTCGAAACGCTCTGAGTATGCCATGACTATTTGTTTTCAAAATATTCGTAGATACCCTCCTTTCTTTGGTTTAAAAATACACCAAAATTATGTACTTAGTAATAATACCTACCCATTTATTACGCATCTTTATCTCAACAAAACCACATGGTTTTGTTGAGATAAAGATGCAAAATCCATTTTCTGTCGGCACCACACCTACTTATACAACATACCCATATCTCTAACCACGTTCCTCCCTTAGATCAGTGGAATTTATATAAATGTCACTTGCACAATCTAGCGTAACACAAACAAAATGTACTTTACGTTCGTTACCGGCAAACCGTCAAGTCGTAATTTTCAATTTGTGTCCGGGTGGGTAGTAAATATGTGTCCATACGTCACTGTTGGGCTTAATCAGGAATAAGCGCTGTGCTTAGTTAGTGTACTGTACACTGACTTTTGTATAGCAATGTTTTATGTAGATATGATTTAGAGTGGTGTTAACTTTGATTTTCAGCACGTAATTATTTATGCTATAATATAATGTTTTAGATGTTGAAGATGAAACAGAAAAATCAGGTATAATGCATCCATCAGCTACGGTTATAAAGTCAAAATTAAACGCTTGTATTTGTCTTCTGAAATAAATTGTTTAGCCCTTATCAGTACTAGTCAATACTAATCCTTAAAATAAAATTATGTTATTTAACATCGATATTTTTGAATTTATTTTTCTTTATTTATGGTTATTTGGTACATCGAAAATATAAAATACCTAATCAATATTTTAAAGCGGTCGCTGTAATAAACTTAAATATAGTTTTTACTTGCAGCAAAACTTTTAGTAACTACTAACTTGGCCGGTCTTACTCAAAAGTTTTCTTATTAAATACTTAAGTGTTATATAGGTAGCTACTTGAGTTTAAGACACTTAAGTTTAATTAAAGTTCTCCCTAAAGCACAACGCAATTACTCGGCCCGTGTAAATGCAAATAAGTTTGGAACACCCTGTTGTTTATGCCGGCCACTACTATGGGTTCAGACTACACCCTGTGTGTCATTTTATAAAAGTAGTTGGAATGGTCTGAGACGTAGTTTATCATAATTAAGAGTTAGCGAGAATTTTCGGGAAATTTCAAAACTTGCCGGCTTCAAACTCCGCAAGTTTAACCGCAACGCGAAAGTTTGGCTTTAGTTTCGCAGACATATTAATCTCAGACTTTGTCAGTAGCACTAGACTAGGTGCGGTACCGTGTTGTGTATTGTAGGAGAGTTTCCATAATAAACCACTTTTACTAAACTTCTACAACTAAAATTTGTTTTCTTGTCCCGAGTTACGTATTTCCTTTTTCATAATTCGCAAAGAAAATGTACTTAAAAACAAATTGTGTCAATTTGTTGTCGTTAGCCTTAAATTTTTAAAAAGGAATTAATTATACGAGACGCGTAAAAAAGGTAATTATCCAATTATCCACATAGCAGTATCTCGCACCTTTTAATTACAAGGGCTAGTGTGACGTGACTAGAAACCTTTAACAGCTTTCGCGTAGCAATACATTACTTATTTGTTAAAGGCAAGTTTTTTCTATAAGTATATACGTATCTTTAAATCCTATTTATATTACAAATGCGAAAGTTTGTGAGTATGTATGTTTGTTATTCTTTCAGGCAATATCTACTGGACGGATTGCTATGAAATTTTGGTACAGGGGTCGAATATAACCTGGAATAACACATAGTCTACTTTTTATACCGAAATTCCCACGGTACCGAAACCAGTATACAATACATATAGTACACATTTTACATCAGATAATCAGTATCTACAATCCTACCTACAAATTATTTTTTATTTACTTTTATTTTGTTCAAAATTGTACTTGTTTTTGATGCAACAAAGTGTTCTTGCTTACTAATATTTTTTTATAAAAAACTAGTAAACACACTTTCCGTTTTTGTTTCAAATAAAAAATAAACAATATTCTTGTTAAGTGTACATTATATGATTGTATGAGTCACCTTTACGTGTAAATATACAATACATATAGTACACATTTTACATCAGATAATCAGTATCTACAATCCTACCTACAAATTATTTTTTATTTACTTTTATTTTGTTCAAAATTGTACTTGTTTTTGATGCAACAAAGTGTTCTTGCTTACTAATATTTTTTTATAAAAAACTAGTAAACACACTTTCCGTTTTTGTTTCAAATAAAAAATAAACAATATTCTTGTTAAGTGTACATTATATGATTGTATGAGTCACCTTTACGTGTAGATATTCAACATCGGGCGTTGATCGATGTCGCCACAATATTTATGTCCAGACCTACCCAAACATGTTTTTTACTATATATGATACTTATCTACATTCCTTTTATAGAGGTAGGTACATTATTTTGCTCCTTTTTATATGACATCATACAACGCTGCAATATTTTGTGGTTGTGAAACTGTTCTGTAATATTGTTCAAGGTGTAAATTATCATCTGTATTTTGAGCTACATCTGTCAACAGTTTTAGGAATGTTTATAAAGTAGAAAATTAAATAAGACACATTTCTTTTTGTCGAGTCGGAATAGCTATCATACAATTTTCGACCAATATTTGGCTGCGGTTATGGCTCTATCGTTGGCCATGTTTAAGACCTCCATTGTGGAAGATGTTGGGCAGTTGGATGGCATCGCAGTCACGTATTGAATAAGTGTTGTGTGTATCTAAGTATCATATATAGGAAAAAAAATCTACTTACTAGTCGAAGTTAATAAAATTCATTGCGAAAATCTTTCTTTATAATACAAAAATAAGACTTTTCTTCATGTCAGGGAAAGATTTTAGTATACTTATTCAGTTCGACTGGTAAATGCTATAAGCAACTATTTTAATCTTATTAACAACCCTATTTCAAAATGTGTGATAAAAGCGGTTCTCAACAGCGAATAATCACCACAATCATTTTTCAGGTCAGTTTTACATAAAAATGCACTTTTAACTACAATTTTCGTACGTCAAAATAACTGCGCACAAGAGTCCCACTGCGCAATTTACCACGTCATATATCTCAAAGATAAATTGCACTTGTAAAGCAGAGACACAGTATGATTAATAAAGTTCAAAGACCCGAGCCTGGAGCCTGATCAAAAAGCAGTTCTTCAGTGCTCCTGCGCAATGCCACTTGAGATATCGCCTTGAAGCCTCGTTCGAACGAAATAACCACTGGCTTGTTTAATAAAATTAGTTCTATATTTTGAGATTACCTATAACGTCAACAGTTTTTGGTCAGTAAAAATATAAATATTTAACAATTTTTAATTGTGTTCTAAATAAAGTTTAATTTATGAAATGCATTGTCTCTTTCTTACCTTAAAAGTACAGCTTGTGGCCGTATTGTGAAAACGCCAAAGTTCCTGAAAAGAGCAAAAAATTCAATTGGCATGTAAAGGTTATTAATAATATAAGATAATAATTTTATGAAGGAATATTAATAAAAGTCGATATAATTGTCGAGTTTTATAGTGCATTAAATATATTAATAAAAACATGTTTTAACAAATCTATGACAACGTTTAGCTATTCATCAAGTAATTAAGCACCAAGTCGTGTCTCTCGTTTCAACGAGCCTTGAATTGCATCCTTGTTCAATATTTCAATTCGCACACATTAATGCCTTCAGGAAAAGTATTAAAGCCAATAAATATATCCAATCAGCTCGGGAACGCATCATTCGGGAACGGCGGCCACTTGACGCCTATTACCATCAAACGAGCGGTAAGATACTGGTGTATGGTAATGTGTGGTTTTAAATTTATTGATATTTATAATTGTAAGGTTTTTACATTACACACTGTGTGTTATTAGCAGTGGCGCACAATTTTAAAACAACAGCAGTTTGTTTTATTATAGTTTACCAAACTTTGGCGTACTCCGTGTACATTGCTGGTTTTTCATAGCGGTAAATAAAAACACTCATATTAACTACGTAATGTTCACATATTCGCGTCGGCATGTGTCTCAGTTCAGCGACAGTGTGGAGCATAGCATTAGAAGCAAGAAACCAGGGGACATTGACTACCTTACTGAATTGAATCTAACAACGGTTTTTAAGTTGATTTACTTTTTGTAGGTACTTATATAAAAATAAACTTGTTTTCTTCTTCTTTGCGTGATGGCATCCAACAACGAGAACATGTCAAATCACATCTCATCCCAAAAATGTTTAACTTACCCCTTAACTTGTCTTTAATTTAAAATGTGCAGAGTAGACATCAAATCTTTAAAAAAATATTTACATTTTTTACTGCTGTTTACCTGAAATAATTTTGTATAAAATATGATTACCTAATAATATCATACGAAGAAATATTTAAAATTATGTTCAGCATGAGTTAACTATAGTTTTTTATCATTTATATCCGCAACAGCACAAATAACTGACCAATTAATTTTTACAGTGTAACATCTGTATTTCAAATTGCGAATATAAAAATGGCTGCAAAAAATATAAATATATCACTAGGCGGTGATAAATTCTGGTTCTCAATGCAACACGCGTCCATTCATTGCATCGAGCAAATTGGATGCGCGAGCGCGTATATTTCTACTGGCACATTTTTAATTATTTGATCAGGCAATACTGATAAATATACGGTAGTAATTGGCCGCGCAGTGTTGCCCTGTAATTAGTTTATTTCGATTCGTTCGCCCTACTGCCAGGCCGTGAATTTTATGGTGTTTCTGATAGGCAATTTTGTTAAGAAATTTTGCGATTATAATATTAGTGGAATTAAATGTATTTACATTTAACAATAATAATTTACATTAGTGGAATTAAATGTATTTACACTAATATTATAAAGGCGAAAGTTTGTATGTTCGTTACTTATTCACGCTCGAACGGTGGGCCAATTGTTATGGAATTTGGTATTGAGATACCTTATATATGGATTACTTGTTATACCAAAAGAACGCGCTATCTGTATAGGATTTGGTCAAAAAGTCTGATAGTCAATGGCTCTTTATAAATTAGATGTCACTAATCTGAATATAAACGTAAGTTTATTTTTATATTCAGGCGGGTAGCACAGCGTGGTGCTGCTAGTTTAACTAT
This sequence comes from Plodia interpunctella, assembly GCF_027563975.2. Classification (NCBI taxonomy): domain Eukaryota; kingdom Metazoa; phylum Arthropoda; class Insecta; order Lepidoptera; family Pyralidae; genus Plodia; species Plodia interpunctella. Next base: position 6,991,623 of record NC_071302.1, on the reverse strand, counting down.
AAATTATCACAACATCAAATACACAGTACGTATTAAAAGTAGCTTTGGAAAAAACAAAACGAAAGACATGGTGATTTAAAACCACACTAATGACGAAATAATTTATATACGAGTACATTTTAAAATTTACGTTTAATAAATATCCAATCTGCTCCCTATCATGTCGCATAGTAGTAATTTTCTAAGCTATTTTCTGACTGAGATAGACGCTTGGAAGATCTACCGACGCATCGGCTACCGTCACAGTCTACGAGGAACTAATACAGTCTAAAACATGAAATTACTAAATCATTTGATTAGATAGATAAAAGGTAGAGTTAGTTTTGTAGTGTTTAGTTAGTACTTTAACATTTTAAATTTACAAATAAAAACATCTATACTATATCATTAAAATAAATTTTCTGAAAACTAATTTAGAACCAATGTCCAGGGAGTACTTCTTAGATGGGAAGATAGTTCCCTCAATTTGGAAATAAATGTAGTTACATATTCGTTATCTACTTAGTATAGAGATACATCCTAAAATTCAGTGTAGGCAGATTATTTAAAGCACTTATATCATAAACATATCATTTCGTTAGTTTTTGACATACAAATAATTTCTCACCCTAGCTCACTCGTACGCGCTAGTATAGTATAGGCATTAGCGCTTTCACCATTTTGGTTGTGGGTAAACGTTGTCACACTGACCATGGCTACTATATTGCTACTCTGTGTCGAGACGAATCCGATAGTGCGGCGATAGGCGGGCGGCCAACGGGCGTACGTTGACATTTTTACAACGCAGATACAGACGATAAATAACCGGGATTGTACCCGTAATGCAGGTGGCGAATGAAAAACATCAATTTTGTACACTGCGACTTAAAAAAAATGTAGATTTATGTACTATGAATTTAAAAATACCAAATACAACAATTGATAATATATTATAAAATTAAATTATATTGTAAAATATTGAAGACAGAAAACGATATATGTATATAATAAAATATTTTAATTTACATCCTATTTCATCTAATCACAATAAATAGCATAGCTTAACCCTTTCAAATTCGAATAATGCGGGCTTAATACGAGCTACTTTTGTACCTAAAATAATCAATTAATTGTTAATCTTTCTATTATGTTTGCGCTTACATATCACCTACCGAATAGCTACTCAACATTACAAGCTCAAGAATTCAATCTCATCGTATTTTCAAATTAAAGCAAGAAATTTCATAAGTATATTCATCATTCCATATTTCAATAATATCGTCTAGCAATTTATTCCAGCCATATTTCGAATAGACAAAGAACATTGGCATTTTATACTGTAAAGCGCGCGGTTCCATATAACATTCTTTCCCTGGCTGTGACGCGGTGTAGGGTAACAACAAAGTGTGCAATGGCGCGGAATCATCTCGCCACCCGAGCCACCCATTCCGAACCGTTCTGTTCCTTTCCGCTAGCCACGCTCATTATCTAACATCGAGACTTTCTTTGTTGGCGTAGTTGCTTTATTTACTTTCCGATGCGGGAGACTTAAAAGAAATTAAATTTTCTTTCTGTTTCACTTTAGACTATTCAGTATCTCTTTCTGGTAATTCTATTAAAGGAAAAATGTTAAAAAAATAACAATTGCGTTATATTTTACGAGTATATATTATATTAGGTTTGAAGTAATTTATAACTAATTAAATTGTTTTTTCTCAAATATTACTTGCTCGTTTGAGTAAGATCTAAGTATACATGGTTAACTGCAGTATCCAAAACACGCAAATACTAAGGAAATAGATACGAACAATTATCTTAATTTTAATATATTCATATCTTTTAAGAGTAATTCTTTTCTTTTATATTTTTAAATAGTCTAATCTGAACTCAAGAAAATTATAAATTAATTTTTTTTTTAAATAATTTACGTCAGATGACTTAGATTATTTTGTATTGACATACCTTTCTCATCGTCAAATATTACTGATGTTTATCATAATAATATGCGGGTAATTTGTGTTTTCACACGCAAATTTTAATGTTCGCATCGCGTGTACTTTTCTATATTTATGATCTCGTACAGTGTTTAATGGGCTAGATAAAAATAAATAATGAATGATTGTCATAAGGAATATACGATGCGCTTCCGATGTGGACTCGCGTGGAATATCCGGAGAGGGCCCGAAGGGGAGACACCCTTTGCTGACGCCATGTTTGTTTCAGAGTAAACATAAATAAAATTGGACATGATCTATTAGATGTCCACTCGGCAAAAATAAAAGTACAATGGATGGAACTACTGCAATTATTTTGTGTATATTTGGTTTTGAATTTTGTCTATTATTTTTTCTATGTTAGCAATTGAGAACACAATTACAATAGTTTAATTTTAGATATTGGCGTTGGATTTATTATAATCTTTAAGTGATTTATAGCTTGCTTAAGAATTATTCTTTATATATGTAGTTGTAGATAAACTCAATTACGTATTTAAAGTCCAAATAATTTAATTCTCCTAACAAACCCTTTTAAAAACTATTTAAATCCCCTAGACATTCTTAATTTAATTTACACTGTAATTAAACAAGGCAAGTGTTGCTGTAACGAAACCGTGGGTTCCCACATTATTTAAAATTACGGACATCCTACCAGCCAATATAAAAAGAGATTCCATGCCTCCTAGATACTTTAAAATATCAATTGATAATACGGTATGGCAGTGTATTTAAGAGGATCTTTTTATATTGGTGTTGATGCGTATGAGTAGAATTATTGTTGATTAAATTAAAGAGTGAAAGTTATTGTCGGTACCAATTTAGCAATGATACGAAATGGCGACTACATGGGGGCGGTGGTGTTAAGTGGGAGATCATTGTTTCATAATTCATTGATTTGGTGCATTTATTGTTAGGGTGTTTTTTTAAAAGTGATAAATCGATAATCGGTTTATTTGTATTTTAGATAAGCATGTCATACAGCCCAGTGGGGCTTAGTGGACAGTGGTGCAATATAGTGTTTATGTTCAAACTTGTTTCAAATATAATTGAAAATATTCAAATACAAAGTAACTCATATACAACTAATGACTCATCAAGGCTCAGCTCGGATAATCTATATTAAATTATACTTCTAAACCTTTCTTAGGAATCAAACTATATATTGGTGAAAACCGTATAAAAATCCGTTCTGTAGTTTTTGAGTTTATCGCGTTCATACAGACAGATGCGACAGGGGCACTTCTTAATTATTAAATATTATTATATTTAAAGATTTTGAAGTGTATGTTTTTTATATGCTGATCTTATATTACATTTTGGTAGAAATTTGTATATATTGGTTTGTAATAAAAAAAGTTTGTGTATGGTGATTTATTAAAAAAATTATACATTGATATTTTCTATTTTCCATATTAAAAATCTATTTATTAATAATAATCATCGCTTTTCCATTTTCTATACTCGTGCTTCCATCTATCCCTGAGTGGCGGAACTATATAGAATTGGAGGCTTTCGCGCTTCTGAACATGTTTTGGATATAAACCAAAGGTTCCACTGTACGCTCTTCAAATTGTGTTTGGAATAAATATTCTCATATTTAGCAATGTATCCGTTTAGAAAATAATTGCGAATAAAAACCATTGTTATTACATGTTTTACACTTATACAAAATGCTATCGAAAATTGTGTAGTGTAGTGTCGGCATGTGTCTGAGTTCGGTGATATGGAGCCGGCGGCATTAGGAAAGGAACAAAATTTTTTATATAAAAATAGTTCTATTTTAAAATACCTACCTTCTTACCCAATAAATCCCATATCTCTCGTAAAATTCCAACTAAAACACGCTATATACAACCGCTTATATACTGAAAATGAGTTCCATAGCTTAGCTCGCGAGTGGCCTATCACAGATAAGGTTACCCTGCTACCATGGGTTAGGCAGGTCACGATAACTCCCGGTTTAATACGTTAAAAGGTGCCCTAATGGCGCATCCGCATTCGTTATGGGGTACACCTCGGCTATTCTCGGCTATATTCGGCTATAACAACCCCCTAAATACTGTATGTTGACAACGGCTCTATCAATACGAACAGAATATAAATTAAAGTATGATTTAATTTTTGTAATATTATTTTTCATAAATGTGGCAGAGTAATGTATATATATCGTTATAAAATAAGAGTTCAAGGTAAGTACAATTTAAGTATACGTATTTCAGATGAAATAAATTTCTTTAAAATTTACTTTTTACTTAGTTTAGATGAATTACTTCAGTACATGAGTTTTAAAACTAAAATATAGAAAAAAGTAATTAATAAAGTAATAAGTTCATGAAATGGTTGCGTTTAGAAAGTAATGTTTACTGCAAAAGCTTTACATTTACTTAGGTATATACTGAAATTATCATGGGAAAATACAATAAACTAGTTTTTGCCCGCGGCTCCGCCTGCGTTTAAATCTAATGCGAAGGCGGTACAAACACGATTTTCATACAAACTTTCACCCCACACAGCAATTTGGGGATTGATTTTGGAATAAAAAAGTAGTCTATGTTTAAACCGGGATTTTTAATTATATTCATACAACATTTTATCAAAATCGTAACGCTGGTTTAGCCGTAAAAGCAGAACAGCCAGACAGACGTTCGCAATTATAATATTAGTTTGGATCTGACAAATTAGTGCTTATTATTTAGAACTCTCATTAAATAAAATCCCTAATGCACACCAAAGGAACGAAATTAATTAAATCATGTTAAATGTGACGTTAACGAGCTTTTGGACTTCATTACTTCAAAGTTCAGAAGCAAATAATTTTCATTTAAAGCTTTTTATAGTAACTACAGTTGGCAACACATCAACCTGTTTAAACTCATTGCAAATTTACAGCTAATACTTACATTGCGGTACAGAGATCTAACACAACATACAGGGTAATTTTATATACATGTGATAGTACAGGCCTCATTACCCTAAGGTCTATCATTAATTTATATCTATAAAAATCATATCAGATGTGATTTATTATTGTAATCCTCTAAATACCGGTAGCTCTGTAGAATTAAGTTTTATTAGATCACCAGTTACACTTCCCTCTTAAAAGGAATATTGAAATAAAAAGTACCCTATATCAATAAAGAACAAATATTAGCTTCATACTAGTGAAAAAAATCTGGAAATAAAATTGCCGAGAGTTCAGTTCAAAACATTATAAGACTTATTAGATTAGACACCATAAGAGTAATGTAGATCTATAAAAATATCGCTTCAATATTTTCACAAAATATTTCCATAAAATTATCTGTAAAATAAATTCAATTCTGTCAATTTACAAAATAATCCCGCGCCGTGGAGACCGCGTCATTGCGACGGTAACAGCGTATTTTAATTAGTGATACACGAAAATGCTTTGAGCCTCGGCGAGTCGTGTGCGGGCCAAATTATAATAGCAATATCACATTCATGCATTCACAGTGTTAGGTTTACACTCAATGTTTGCCAGCTTATAAATGCTGCCACCTAATTACAAATTAAAAGTTAAAATCCCACGTCTGCCTCCAGAAATTTCGCCAACTTTGCAGTTCGCCATTGCAATCTTATCTTCCAAAATTATTCATGCACAGGTCTCCTGTACATTTCATTTAAATCCACCTCAATTATAGAAATGCAAATCAAATTATCCATGTTCAATATAAAGGAGATTGCATACAAAATGTTTTGTAATACGTACTCGATACGATATTCTCGACAATACTCGAACCATTTAAGTAGGCATTCGAGATTTCATTCCCGCACACTTAACAACCCTAATTAGAGCTTAAAACGTCATAAAAGATAACTGGAAAGTCATGGCGAACAACGCATTCATAAGGAAAAGTTTGCCGATTAAAATTCCTCTAACGAGTGGGAGCCATCTCCTTTAATAAATACAAGCCCCTTCTAATTTTCCTCGGAGATTTAGGCGACATAAATTTTGCAAGCTGAAAAGAAACTCTGTGAAAGAAGCCTGTACATTTTTACGATGGCGAATCTCATTCGGCCTGAACGGCGAGTTGTCTCTCTTTTAAATTAAATTTTCACTCCTAATTTGAAAGTATAATGTCATTTCACTAGAATTCTGTTATTAAAACTTTTAAATCATTCTGGAGCGTCGTAGGGTGAGCTCTTGTGATTTTTTAATCAAAATGGGATCATTTCTAGTGATTTTTTACGAGAGCACCATTCTGCCGCATCAAATCCTCATCAGCCACTTGCGTATCCGATATTGCTTTTCTTTGCGAACTGTCACGATTTTATGGAATATTTAATTTCGGACCCTCCGACTTGGGGGCCATTTTATGTCTGTAGTTTTATACTTAAGTTCATGTCACGCCAGGCCAAGTAAGACTCATAAAATTATTAAAGAAACTCTCAATCTAGCAAAGAATACTTACAAAATGCAAGAATTATAAATCCTTCCAAATTAAAAATGTTTGATACAATAATGTGTTTATTTTTATATCCCTTTACAATTACAACAAACACAGAGCTTTGTTAAGCCAAAATTAGACGCACAGCTGTAAAACAAAAAACTTTTTTCAATTCGAAACACATGGTGGAAACGTGTCAACGAAAAAGGGTGTCTGGTTGTAAATATTGTCTCGTCAACGTCTGAAATGGTCAATAAAATGTCTGGGGTCCTTGACACACAGACACAGTTCAGTCTTTTATAGACCATAAACATTTTACTAGCCCGACCTTGTAGGGTTTGCAAGAGGTCGTTGCACTCCACGCCGGATCTACCCTCGACAATGGTTATGACAATGATGGGAACAAATTTGAGATTAGCGATTGTGATTCTTTGGGTTTCATGGTTAATAGTAACCATCGATACGAAGATTTGTTTGTGTGGTCATTTGATTGACATACTAATATTATTATCACTTTTACATAAATGAAATAAAAATAAAAATCATTTATTTCAAGCAATGCAAATTCAAAATATTTAATTACATTCAATTATTACCATTAAGTACAATTTACATCTATAATAATGTAAATTGTACTTTAATAATAAAGTTAAATTATCTACATGCATTTACATTATAAACATTCCTTTTCTTTATTTTTTACTTTAACAGCATGTAATCAAGTAGACTTACATAATATCGGTTACCTATGTTAAAATCTTAAGTGTTTTTTTACAAAAATGACGCTTTTGAGAGCGTTTATTTTGTCAGCTTTTATTCATATCAGAGAGATCTTACTGTATTCAATGTGTAACAAAAAAATCATGTCCATGCAGTAAACCGTTGAGTAGTTCCCACGTCTGGAGCTGTTCCCGGCTATCAGGTCATGATTATCATAATAATGCAATGTCATTCAAATATCAGCTCAATTGGTTGAAGAATATCTGCTTCAAAATTAAGTTGCAACATTCCACCCGAGGCGCAGTAAAATAAAGGAAGGAAGCTTCAATGTTGAGTGATATTTATTTTGTGAAATTTACAATTTTTGGAGCGCACTACGCACACAGGTTAGTAATTTCTTCATTGCAGAGTGACACTTTTGACAATCTAAATTAAAAAGTTGCAAAATATGTGTTATATTCGTATACTTATTTCAAATTATTAACTCATGAATTACACGATAAACAAATATTCCCGCTCGATTCCAGAATTTTACCATCTCATTATTATTATTTTCCAAATGTACTGATTTTAAATTATATATTGTATGTATTTATAATTGTACATATTGACTACATGTATGTATACATTCAGTAGTCTTTTTATAGTAATACTGAGTTAAAAGCTAAAAAAGCTAGGATAAGAAAAAGTTCGTACTTTAAAAGATTTTTTTACCATTGTCATAAATGTTTAGTGAACCCATTCTACCTGCTTGAATTCGCTACGTTACGTAAGATGCACTTTGCATTCAAAAGCTTCCAAGAAACTTAAAACTGCGTCAAATAACGGGTCCCCGTTAAACAGCCTTTCTCTCATCAATAGAAGGGTTGTTTTTCTAAGACTATAAAAGGGTTTAGAATTTGCCTTTGTCACCCTTTCATTGTTTATTGTTAGAAAAGAATTGCACAAAGTATCGTTTTATGTTTTGCGCAACATTGTTTCTATTATGGCGGAAACTGACCGCTGAGTCGTAAAAATGCACACCTTTTTGCGGCACTAAAATTACACCTAAAAATATGAACCCTTTTGCAGTTCGTTACGGATGTTTCAAAGTGGACAGACGCAAGTTGAAATTTTACAGTGATTTATTCATGAGTAAATGTAAAGTGAGAAAATAAGTAGGTAGGATAACATATTTACATTTTACACATAATACGAGGGGTGAGTACTTTTTTAAAATGTAATTGTTACGGCAGTGATATATAAATAGGTATAGAAAAGACAAATTAATCTGTATTATCATTTTAAATTTATAATTCTTCTACGATCCACCAACTAAATAACAATATCGATTTTACTCCATATGACAATATTTGGAGTTATATCTAATACGTCAGATACCTAACTCAAAATAAACTTTTAAATATTTGATCCCGGACTTGTTCAACAAGTGCGATGCCCACAAATATCCAAGAACAATATCACATCTAAATTTAAAGGCAATCTCGACACGGAATCCGACTCGAACATTTTTACCCCGGGATTCTTATCCCGCACGGCATAAATCCTTCCAACCCGTATAACTCAAGTCGGCCATTAAAAAGATAAACAACTTAATATAGGTATAATAATAAACAACGGTTGGACTTAGTAGGATCCCTGTACACACCGTTCATAATTTTATTTATTTACGAAACCGTAAATATCTGTAGAAATAATTCCTAAGGCTCTTTGAGGGGATTAAGGGGGCGGTGTGGGTCTGAGAAAATTATATTCGGCTATAACAGTTATCATGCATCACCTGGCGGCTTAATGCGCCTTTTCGCAATCTCGAGGGCGGGAAGAGCGAAAATTACTTTTTCAAAGTATTTACATGTAAATAGAGATGGCGTGTTTGGAAGTTCGTGGTGGTGTATGGCGCTTCCGAGGGGTCGTTACGCTGTGTTGTACTTACATGAGAATCTTCGTGCATTGAGCCTAAGGCGTATGAAGCTGCTATTAACTATCTATGTTTTAAGTATAAAATTCTATGTTAAGACATAGATTTAAACTAAACTAAAGGTAATAATATAAGAAAATAAAATGTTTGGCATATTTAAAATATGGTTCTATGGTAATGATTCCGTTAGGAAATGCCCATCCAATGTGCAATTTATAATTTTTCTTGATTCCTTCAAGTAATTGAATAATTTAAAATTATCAAAATACAATGTTTATTTCCAGAACAAGCATCAAGTATAAATTTTTGAGTATTTTTTTTCTATTTGTTAAGTTTATTATAACAGATAAGTACCTACTCATAAAATTTTCCCTACTTAGCATTCTGGAGCACACAGCGCGGGCGTCCTTTCTCCCAACAATCATAACGCCTAATCCTATAGAATATTCATAAGTAAACTAAATCTGCCATAAAACGAATTTGCAATTCAGCGCGAACTCTTTCGCGGCTATATCGCTGAAAAAGCACGCCCTATACATAAAGCCTTTAATAATTATCATTCATTTTACTTATAAACTTTCAAAACGGCCTATACGTCGACTTAACCTTTCGGGGCGCGACCCCCCAGGGTAAGCCACCTCTTGTAACGGGAGGAAAGAAAAACGGGAGCGCGACTTGGAATAGAAAACGCTCCTTTCGAAATGGCTTGCGCGGAAAGCTGACGATTTATTTGAGGTACGGGATCCCCCACGATATTACCCGGGATTTTTAATGTGCTCATTGTTTCTATTTTAAATGCGGCGTGCGAATGGAATACTCAATTGTGAGTCACTGTTGTTCCTGCGTTATGAACGTGCAAGTAAATAGTGACTGAGAATGCATTTTGAACACTGTTTTTGTGTAAAACAAGCGTTTAAGCCCACAATTTGTTTGGAATAACAAAATGAATTTTAATATAATTTGAATGTTACGACGTGAGCTCTTGTGATTGATATGCCTATTGTTATTGTTTGTGTGTAATAGGCATACTATAATGTATAAACATATTTTTAAAATAGGCCGTTTGAATTCCATCCCATACTAATAAAAATATAAATAATAGCCTATGTAACAACCATAGGCCATCATTTAGTTCCATTAATTTACAACAGAGTAAACTAATTTATTTATAACACAAATTACATCATTTACTTCATGGTGAGTGAAAATGAAGAAAAGTTAGGTATCTAAACAATATTTGTATTAATTCTTGTATCGCATGGACTGATATTTTAAATAGTATATATTATGTACAAAATGAACGAAAAAAAAAAGATTTAACATTGTTTGTGTATGTTAGTTAAATTTGACTCACATGCTTATCTTTCTTATTATAAGTGACATCAAAATTGACAACTTTTTAAAGATTTAAACATATAACATATGGTAACTAAAAGTATTACTATTTCATATATAACATAAATATAATTTCATTAATAAAAACCACATAAGACCCTGAAACACAGGGCCGTATCTTCGTACGCAGGCGGAGTTTTTACAGCACATTACGTGATATTAGCTGTGTATTTCACTTATAATTGAGGCAGAGGGCGCGCGTGTCGCGATTCGACAAGTAGTCACTACTTAGCTACCTATCTAGAAATTATTCTCTTTCTAAGGTTGGTATATTAAAATTCTTTTTTTCGTTAATGATGAGATTTACAAGAGTCAGAAAGTTAAGATCGATAAACATAAATTGCCATTTGGTGTTCTAAAATGCTCTTGTAATGATAAATTTTTTTGAAAATTGGTAATTATTTATCACTGCATCTGGTCATAATTGATAAGTCAGCATATTGTTTATTATCATACTCTGGCTTATGTAGATACGCAAGTTTGTATTTACTTAAATGACCGTGAAAAATGTACTTTAATCGGACCGTGATAATCTTTATGTAAAAATTGAGACTTAAGTAAATTACCAGTTTGTAGTATATTTATGTTATCAAACGATGCCGCTAAATTATTGTTTTGAAAATAGGTACCTACAAAAAAATTAAAGCGCTGCTCGTAATCAGAAGTATATTTTTTTATCCCCGGAAGAGATAAAAATGCCTAAAATAATGTCAAAAGCAACCGAAAGTAAAATATATTATTAGGCAAGTAACACATCGTTTCGTTCGTATAATGAACATGGCTCCCTCTATCGGGGGTCATTAATCACCCCCTCATACCCCGCACACCCTTCCGAACCGATCTCCCCTAAAAAACCCTCCCCTCTCCCGCTTAGAATGTTTCCAATTCATCACGAGACCCCGCCCTTGACAACTCTATATGAGGACAACGCGGTCCGTAAGTTCCTTGTCGCTGTTGCTCACGGCAAACTGAGACGACTGCCTATAGACTTAACGACCACCTTATGTCAGAAAGTCCCAGTACGGCCCTGCTCAAGTTCTTTGCTCGAATGAAAAGGGAATTTCGGACCGTGCAGTGTATTTTCTTGTAATATCAACTCAGCTGTACGCCGGCCATTACAAATAAATTTCACCTTACCTTTATTTTTTAACGCAGATTTGTTTGTGTTTCGTCGCGTTTTATGTTTGCTTGGGACTAAAAATTTTACAAGAATTGGAAGAAATTTTTCGATAGTTTAATAAAGAATAATTTTTGTATTTAATTAACTATTTTCTTCTTAATTCTTGCCGGTATCATAACGACCTTCTTGGAAATGAAGATTTAACGATTTAAAAAAAATAGTGTTCTTTGGTTATGACTAGAAAGAGAATATTTAAATATAAGATCTTACCTTGTGGTGTATTGAAACAAAAATAGATGAAGGTCTATTAAAATGTTTTAGAAACCGTGTACCAGGATAGCATAAACGATATACAGTAGCACTTTAATTGCTGGCACATTAAACGCATATAAATTGGTATTCATCGCCCATTGAGTTCGCTCTCGAGAACTATGTTCCATGAATATTTCGTAGGTACGGAAGAAAACGTTCCCTGGAATGGGGTCGGGAGATAGATGTTTACTACAGGAATATTTTGATGGCCTCACATAACAATAAAAGGAAATGTTTTTCAGGTTAACAATTCGTTTGCCCGATTTGTTATTACGTTTAAATTATTCTTATTAAAGTTATTAAAATCTGAAATATTTATTAAAACTTACTATTATCTTAAAAAAAATTTAAAAGTAATAAATAAAATTAAATGTCATATCTTTACGTTATTTTATATATTAACAGAAATGTTAATATTTTATAAAATACTAGTGTTAATAAATTTCTTTTCTGATCGCGGGCCGTCGGCATTGAGCTTTACTGAATTAAAATGCGTTGTTAATCTTTTTCGTTTGATCTTTCATCAAATTTTTATTAAATATGCATGCAAAGATTAAACGTTACGTAATTTATCAGTGACTAAACAAGTTATAATATTTTCAGTCATCACGAAGAGTTGCTAATGTTTGAGGCAACCATAACCTATCGTTTCCACTTTCTGTAATGATCTTTACAGTATTGAAGTAAATTTCACAAATGCTGTTGCTACTTTTTGGGAATAACGCATAAGCACAAGCGATTTATTTTCCTACGAGTACTTAACATTTTCTGTTGACCATTAAAATAGTATATTAAAATATTGAGATGTAATGTACATAATTATAATTGTAATAGTAAAATAAATAATAAACTGTAAAAATAAACTGTGATTGGATAAACTAAAAAAATATATATTTGAATTTAAAAAATAATTACACTAAAAATATGCTTGTCTACACTATGTGTCTTTAAAAATCAGATATAATCTGATTTGTGCTATGACAATTAAAAAATAATGCAACTTCAAAATGTTCTAAATAGGCATCTTTTCCCAAGAAATTTGTATGTTTAACCGCTGTTATTTTACGCCATATCGCAAGAACAGCACCGGTGCGGGACTAGTTTATTCGCAATAAAGAAAGTGGAATTCCGCGCTGTTCCAATTACCGGGATATACGCGGCAATCCCGGTGACGGGTGGCCGACCCGACAATTATACATATTGCTGCTACTGCGCTCTATTCGCGTATACATACTCTATGTTTGTTTATTCGTGTATCTTCTAGATAAGTATTTTTTTTTGCGAATGGAACCACTGTGGTAAGCTGTTTTCAAATTGTGACTGTGTGAATTCTAAGTACTGTATTTCCGATTGTTTTGATTTACGGACATTATTCGAATTAATTTTATTACATAATAAACTGATGTACTTGGAATAATAAATTGGATGTTCATCTAATTTATGAGTTCATCCTTATGTTGATTGATTAGATTAAGGAAAAAATCAAAGCTCAATAGTATAAGTACTTACTTAAGTAGCTTGCACTATATTTATGTTTCAATTTTTATATACTACCTATGGACATATGATGTATAAAATTGACTCTTTGAAGGAAAATAAATACAAAATAATTTTGAACAAATAATCCACGAAATTCAAAACTATTTCAAAATGGAATTGTAAACATACGCATTCACCTGTTCAACCCTTACCACATTTTCATCGTCACGACATAAAATCAATCTATACTCGACTCTCGCAATATCTGCTTCCATTTATGTCCGTGTAGTCGTACAGGGAGAGATCCTAAGGGACTCGTCCACTAGTTTTTCCGAGCATATCTTATTGCTCTTTTGTTGATACCCCCGGTCGTTAGTTTCATCGCCCCGGGTCACGGGTTCAGTCCCGTCGCTAAGATATTCCAACGAGTTATGTGTTTTGCCGAAAATGTCTGCTTTACGTGTTGTTTTGGTGAAAACTTTCCTGGAAATGTAATGGTTTTCTTTTTATTTTAGTGGATTTCATTCTCGGTTGTGATATTCAAAGGCATTGCTTTCAAAGTAACAACTAATGAAAGTAAGAATTAAACTTTTTCTCGATCGGTTGAATTGTGAGGTTATCACGAGGCAGTTTCTTTTCATTCTTATAATGTTACAATATTTTTTCATCCTTTAGTCGCCTCGTATACGGAACCCACATAAGTATATGGAGTTCCATACTTAGAACAGTTGAAATAAAATAATGATGTTATCAGTTACCTCCTATCTATAATTAATTTATATACCTAATATAATTATTTTGTATGTTGTCTATGAAATAGTCCTGTATGCAAATATTTTGTTGAAAGGAGAAGGGGAAACGTGTATTTACAATAAATTGAAAGTCTTGGGCGATTATATCTTTCCCCATTTGCCTATTAAGTTAATTAGAGTATAAATATTTCAACAGCACTAAATCGGACTTACTTCCCGCCATCGCATCTGAGGCCAAGACTTCTAAAAGGATTAAAACATGCAAATCAAATAAGCGCCTACGCCGACATAGGGGAACTGCGCTGTAAATCGCAAATATTTATTAGATTATAGACTTTACTGCCGTCAAAATAAGAATCATGCGAATTTCGCCGTATTTCGCAACCCTTGTCTTATTTATTCATTCGAATAGGAAAAACTTGTTTTGTTTACTCCCCCTTTCTGCCGGGTCAGAAATACGGATGGAAAGTAACTTAGATTTCGATTGTTAGTAGAAGATATACTTTTGGTTATATAAGTACCTAATTTACTTAGGAAATGAACTACCAAAATCTTTCTTTCTTAGTGTTTGTGTTATTACTAACGGTGATGTTAGTTGTGGAGGAAATTCTGGACGGGATTAAATAATATATGATGATAATATTTCAATAAATTTTCTTCAATTTTTGTCATAAACAACTAGGTTGCCTGGACTACTATTTTTACTAATAGACTAAATTAGGACGGCCAACGTCTGAATTAACCGACTGTGTAAGTAAGGCTGCCTACATTAGTTATAACACTCTCAATACTATTCACACCCCTTAAGGCATTTGAAAATAATAATATTAAGTTCATCATCTAGTTGCAGTAAATGCATGTACCATAGTATACCTTACAGTTTATCAGTGTGCAGTTCCTCTCGATGTTTTCCTTTACCGGTAGCTTCTTAAACTCAAGTCTGTAAGTAAATCATAAGATGAAATCCACATCAAAAATCTTTTTTTAAAGAAAGCTTAATGGAAAAAATTGTATTACACATATCCAATGCTAACAATGAATTTCTCTCCTTCAAGTAGTTCATTCTCATTCCGACATTATCTAATCTCAGTCGGAAGATAAACAAGGTTTTAAATCTACTGTTATCTGAGCTTCTCGGGTCGAAATTAAAACATGAGACTGATATTAACTGGGAGAGACTACAGGAAAACTAAGTTTCATTGATGTACGATAAAAAAACTGTTTCTATTGTTCGAAAATCAGCGTTCAGAATCTAGATAAGTATCAAAAGGTACGGAATCAGTTTTATAAGCTAGTAATTCTACATGAAGAATACGAAATTGAGCAAAGGACTTGCTTGATTTAGAAAGAAGTGCGAGTTGTAATTAATATATCATTCATACATTACTATGATCTACTATTTCCTATAATTTTCCTATATACCTACTTACTTCTTTGTACGTAATACCTTAGAATGTTTGTGAACAAAAATATTAAGACAACTAACAGGCTGTGGAATTAGTGGTAATCAAGTTGAATATTCAAGCCATTCCGGCACAAAGTCTAGGGATCTTCCAAACAGCTCGAAATCAAGGCTAGACAGACTGAAATGGCACTAAGCTAAGCCGCCTGAGTGTATAATAGTCCAGTACGACTTGCAAGTTAAGGTTCTCAAACTGTTTCGTGTTTTAAAAAGAAAAATATCCTCTTTACGTAAATAAAGTTTTGAATCCTAAAATTATCCTCAAAATAAACAGTTCAACAAAAAAAAAAGAGAAAATAGTGATCTAATGAAAACAAATAGGCTGTAATTTTAAAATATTTATAAAAGTCCATCAATACATTTTTGTAGCAGACAAAGTTTTTTGACAGGCGTCAGACCTGACAAGTTGGTTGGTTTGTGATTTATTTTATACGAAAATAAAATTTGTGTTTGTGAAAGTAGCGTGATTGTGTCTTTATATAGTACATTTTTTTCTTATATCTCAATGATGCGGTTTATCATTATTTTATTTCATAAAATACTGACTTTGATTTATTTACGTCCACAGAGTTCAAAATTATGAACAAAACGATAACTTAATCATCGTAAACGTTTAGTTTTCATCCAGACTAGATTGCCGAGGGACCGTCCACTACGAAATGACGCCCTCAGCTAAACCGCACCAACTTCATCGGCCCGCCTGTAATCGCAGTTGTTCTCAAAGTTTCACTAGCAATGAATTCGTAAAAATCATGTTACTTGAATAAAATCTAACACAAATGTTAGCAATAACACACCATATAAGAAAGATGAATGAGCTAAAAATGTATTCTTAAATAAAAATATCCTAAAAAAAAAGCTTCGTCAGATATTTTAACAGGTGTTATATTGTAATATACCTATATACTCATTCAATAGTTATATTTTTGAAACCGATTTACTTATTAATAAATAATTCTTTATCAACTCAATTCTTGGTAAAAATCAGTATTTTTTTTTCATTCCAGGTAATCTTCAGCGAAGCTAAGCAGTGCTGTTATTCAGAAGTTCACACAAAATCATATACACGATCCAGGATACTCCTAGTTATGGATGCAAACCCGGAGTATCTACTTATAATAATTGTTTAATGTAAATAAATACTGACATGACATTACAATATAATAAGCTTGTAATAAAATAAGGAAATATTTTCTTATCTTAAATAACCCGAACCCGAAAATTAAACTGTTTTAGTTTCATAAATATTCGTAAGGTGATGGCGGACTTTACCACGCTTAAATAATAATAAACTTTTTGAGAATCTCTGTCTTCTGTTATTCCACCCCAACGCTACCCTTTTTAAGGGGATTTCTTTATGTTGTGAGAGCTCATTCGGAGCGTCCATCAAGACGATTCCAAGCATCGTTACGGTCGCGGCAAATGTACCGAAATCATCGCTTCACTGCCGTGCCGGGCGGTGGTCGGACATATTGTGTACCTACTGGAAATTGTAATAAGTAGATAGTAGGGTGTTTGATTCAATTCAAACTTCGGTTTGGGAGCAGTTCGACGATTTGTCTGATTAGTCATTTTGTTCTCCTGCGGCTTTCTGGTATTACAGATAGACTTCCTACTGTCAAATTTCAAAAATGATTATTTCTATATAATCTTTCATCATAAATACACACACACACACACACATACATCAATTTTACAATTTTGTATAAATTATAATCTTGAGTTATTAAAAAAAAATACGATGTTTTCAATTATATTTTCTTTAACTACGCAATATAAATTAAAATCAAAACAATTGTGCTTTAAATAATTTAACGTACAATGATACAACGTTTCGTTCATAGCTTGTGGACATTTTGTGGCAAGAAATTTTGTTTTAATAAACGCCTTTGCGGGCGACGCAGCCGTCGCGATATTGCGAGGAACACCCACTAATGCCCTCTTGTGATATTACGTCGAAGCACTATTATGTGCTTAGGTTTGACAATCACTGTCTTGCTTCGTTCTACGTTTGTTTTCCCTTGTTCTAAATTTTTAGTACAATTTGTTGTTTACTTATAGTTTGATTTGCATATTATTATGTGTTTACATATGATATCAAGGAAAATAAAATTATTAATAGAAGAATAATAATGTCAATATTATTCTATATGATATCAATATAATCAATATTTTTATCACCCCACTGATATGTGCCAAATATTTTATATATAGACTGACTAAACCTGAAAATATTTGCCTATGTTATCTTAATAATAAACTCAAAACAAAAATTATCATCATAATATTTACTGTAATGTAAACACAAAACCAATGTAAATAAGCTTGGAAATTTTGTTTCATAAAAGGTTGATCGTAGATTTCCATTACAGTATATAGAAAAGCCAAATGCAGCAAAAATAAACAACTTCAACAACATTAATTGCAACACAGCAAAGCATTTAGCTAACCCTCCAAATGAGGCTTGCAAACGGAATAATATACTGTCCATGTACGGGTCGCTTTGACCACAGCTCCTACGGCAATTAAGATTGGACTCCCCATGCAGTTAATCCGAAAATACGTGCGTTGGGTGTTTATTGACTACCGACGACATTTATCGTAGGTATGTTGACAGAAAGAAGTCACATTACCCGAAATGGGACAATAATTACGTAACGTGAAACAAACGCTATTTTAGGTTAATTGCCGGTGCAAAACATACACATTGGGCAACATTAAACTAAGACTTACGAAACGTTTTAAATATATTTTTACATACCTACGTCTTTAATAATTATACGTTAATGTATATATAATACATAATTTTAAATATAATGACAATATTAATCTATATCAGGCAAATTTACTTCTTAACTAATTTATCTTGATATGGGCGTCCCGAATATGATGATATTGAACGTCTAAAATTACTAAATAACTGATACTCTAATAGCTTCATATGAAAGTTTGATTGAAAATCTAGAAGCATGACCGAAAACCCTCTCTTAATTAAAAAAAAATTAAAAAGTTAACAAGAAGAATTCAGAGGAAATCGTGAGTACCTAATAAGGGGTATAGAGTGGAGGCTCCAGTCCGGCACGTCGGCTTTATGGACCGTTAGTGCTACTGAAATCAATAAAAGTACCGGAATGTACCGCACATGCGCACAACAATCGCCTCTCTCACTGACTCAGCTACATTCATTTTATAGCCACTTGTATTTGTGTCTATGGCCACTTTGTACTCTTTACTGTTGACAGGGTAAAAAAGAGGAAAAAAATTAATTGACACGCTCGTAAATACGTCCGCTGTGGCAGGGTTAGGATTTTATGAGATGAATGCTGAACATTAAACTGTTTTTACTAGAATTTCATTGACTATTAACAGCTTTGATGACCAAAATATGCAAAAAAAAATCACTAAATAAATAAAATGGAATAAATTTCATACGACACGTGCATTTTGAATAGGTACACGATTATTATTAATAGTTTTCTATGAGGCTGTTTGTCTGTCCTATGGCTGTT
This sequence comes from Plodia interpunctella, assembly GCF_027563975.2. Classification (NCBI taxonomy): domain Eukaryota; kingdom Metazoa; phylum Arthropoda; class Insecta; order Lepidoptera; family Pyralidae; genus Plodia; species Plodia interpunctella. The sequence goes on along the minus strand of NC_071302.1, from coordinate 6,972,571 downwards.
TAAATTTTACCAACATGTTTTTTCAATGTTCGTCGTGAGAAAATAGTCTCTATTGTAATAACAGTAAGGTACATCTCGACTGTAAGGATTTCAAGGTTTGTATTGAGAAATTATTTGGAGAATCTTTTTATTTATTACACGGATAGGCCGGCCGGTAAATAAGAATAGATGGGCTCTCCAGCTGTGACTAATGTTGGTTCACCTTTGTACAAACCAGTATAAGTTAACATTAGATTTAATTTATAATGGGATGAAGACATTTTGAACTCCGCCTACGGGTTAATTAAGTGTTTTAATTTTTTTAAAAAATGTTAGAAATTCCGATTAAGCGATTTATTTTGAAGATTTGGAATCGATTAGTCCTATATTTTAATTAAGTTAGCATGTATTTAAAATGGGCATTTAAAATGACAATATCCTGTTTGGTAATATTACTTGTATAAGTTTCATAATATTTTTTTTCGAAGCTACTACTTAAATGGAAAAAATATATATTATATTGCAAATTCTGATAAACATCATCGCATAAGTGCAAGCTAGGAATTACAGATTATGACAAAGATAGCGCCATAAATCTTTTTAAGCATAATTTACACCGTTTACGATTTACAAGCGACTTTTACGGGCCATTTATGAACTGGCTGGCCATCAAACGGTTTTTTATGAAATCACTAGTCACTTAACAATTTTCCGACCATCAGCATCGCCACAAAGCTGATTTAACGATAGGACAATTAATTAAAAAGGCATAAACGGCACTTTTATGTACCAAGTACCTATAAAGAGTAACTTTTATGTGTCGTAAACGCGATTCTGTGGACTCGGGTCGATGTGGAGGGACAAATCGGATGTGCCAAAGTCTTTATGAGGAATAAAATTAATGCGTTATAGTTTTGATTGCTATTGTTGTAACAATTTGTTTTAGTATGATATTGTGGACGTATTTATTTACTAAAATCGAACTATAAGCTTCAATAACAAAGGAAATATAAAATGATTGAATATATATTATATATGAATGTGTTTAATGATGAAGCACCGTTATTCTAATGACTTAAAATGTGTTTAAATTTTGAATGCACTTTTATTTACTACATGTGATTTTTAAATTTGTTCTGTATTTCAAATTTTGATCCGCGTGAAATACTTTGGTGTGATAACAAATTTACTGACATTTTTACTTAGTTTACATGCTTACAAAAAGTATACAAAAACTTCAAAATATATTTTTGAAAAGGACCTCCATACATTATTATTTCTTTCCATAACTAACTATACCTAGTTAGAAGACCATGGATTACTTTGCACGCCTAAAGAATCGCATCAATTCTAAGTAACTTCGGAAAGAAAAAGTCATGTAGTCGCGGCCATAACACTAAATCATGAAGATACAGCGAACGCAAACATCACATAAAAGCCATTCTGATCAAAAGTCGACTGCCTCGGGATACAGAACAGAGAAAGTATAGAAAGAAAGTAAAGAAGGTAATCGTAATAATTTACGAATAGAAATAGGGTAGTAATGTCTTATACGTATTTTTCAAAGTTATTTGATTTTGTAGGTTCAAATAAATTAATCTAGACCAATAATGAAATCATTTTGCTTTATTATGCAAATATTATTCATTAGAACATAGATCAAACATTGATTTAACCCTGTTTATCATACAAAAGTTAAAGTAAAGTATGTTTTGTCATTATCACAAATTTACAATTTACGATATTTGGCATTGACAGAACGAGACAACATAGCTTAAAGTGCGCTTTAACTTTTTTGTGAATAACAAGGTAAGTAGTTATATATAAAAATATTAATTTTGAGCGTACTACAAATCAAGTCTTCTCTCTGTACTACTCCGTGTCAAAAGGCGACTGTCTCAGGAGGCGAATAAAGGAGATTTACGCGCGACCCCTGAGGAAACACCAATGAAAATTGTGAGATTTTTTAAACAAACCATTAGAGAAAAAGTTCCGCGCCATTTGAGGTTTATTGTGCCACTATCGCGCCATTGTTGACTGCGACGCGTATTCACAGACGAAATATAATAAATTACACCTTCTTTTTTCTTAAATAAAATCATCTTAACCTTAAAACAACAAACTTCTTGGGTATATAGTAGGTCTGTGCATTTTCCTAGAAGTTTGTTATGTAACTATAATGTTACCTAGAATAAAATAATATTAATAAAAATATGTCTTCATTCTCATTTAACTTTTGATCATAAGTTTCCTGTTTTTGAAATAAAATGTTTGCTACCATTAATTTTTATATTCGATTAGATAAGTTTAGTATTGGCTACTGAAAAAAATATTCTTTTAAATGGGTGTAGAATAGCTTAAAATGTGTGAATTAAAGGTACTTTAACGCCATACGTAGGTACGTAAATAATTAAAATTTAAATGCTTTAATTAGACATAAATATAAGATTGTAGCAATGATAAAATTCAAATTTGATATTGTAATATCTTGATCGCACTTAATGGGCTCCATATATTTGATAAATGTTTGCGTGGGAAATACTACTTTTGTTATTAATCAAACACATGACATGACTTTTATGAAAATAAAAATCATGTCAGCTGCCTTTAGGCGACTTGAATAAAACCTGACACCGGTTTTAGCAATAACACACTTGATATGATGATGATGATATCAATCATAATTATTATTCTTTAATAAAAACACCTATAGTACCTATAAAATTACTTCAACTTAAGTAATTTTATAGGTAGTATAATGTTGACAAAGTAGGAGATAAAATGAGGTTAATGAGATATTGTTATTTGTAATTATCATATAAAGTGCTTATTAATTTATTAGTTTTTGATATTAACTGGCTTTAAATTTAATTGGAATGCTTGTGAAATAAATAATGCTTATAAAATATGACGGCAATTTATTTTACTAATTACAGCAGTGCACGTATTGTAAACGAAGAATGTTTAAAAAAGTTTGATTTGAATGTTAATTAAAAAAATATAACAGTAGCCAAATACCACATCAAGCCAAAATGAATAAACTACAAATAATTTGAAGCTATTTTTTTTATTATTATTACAAAAATATTCCGAAATATATCCATGCTAATAAATTTATTTGAAAAAATTTTTAATCAGTTTTTGAAACGGGTAGATAGGATAAGGAACGCGACAATGCGGTGTATAAATATTCCACGAATTTACTTCGCCGATTCCAAAGTGGCCACAAATCGATATAATTCCGGAATCACGCTGTGTATCCCGGTTGCGTCATGTGTATTTATTTCCAGAGAATGTAGTACGTCAGGGACGGGGTCGGAGGTCGAGGGAAAACGGCAAACATCGGAAACGAACAACTTTCCCGACGGAGAAAGGGCCGCGCTTCCTGAGTCACTGGGGTGTCCAGTTTTCGTTTTTTTCCTTATTTATTTTAGTCTTATTTGGGCCAGTTTATTTTGATTATAAGTTGTAATATGATTTTATTCATAATAAACATACTGCTCTTTATTTTTCATGGAAAAATATATGTTTTTTTTTCATCCATCATGACTTTTCTTCCGATATACGAAACGATTTGAGTAAACAGCTATGTAGCTCATTGTTCAGTATCAATACAATGTAAAAGTATTGTAGCTGTTATGCTATAGAGTCGTTAAATAAGGTCATACATTAAAGCCTCGCTGTCGTATATAAAATTGTTTTTTTATATTGATATTTCTTTGTATAACCCTTTATCTGTAAGGTATACTACTTATCTTTTAATTAATCAATAGGTACTCCAGAATGTAGATTGTATTACGTGAGCTGGTAAATTTTGATGACCTTCCGGCAGCGATAATAATAGAAAATTCCAGCTCTTGTGTCACGTAGGGCCATTATTCTAAGGTTATGTTCAGGAAACTTGACCGCCAAGAAGAAATATAATTACATAGATTATAATTTCAAACACAATTTTCAGCACATTTTTCATAGTCACAGATAATATAATATCTTATAGATAAGCATAATTTTAAAGAATTTACTTTTCTGAAAAATTCTTAATTTGTATTTTGTAACTTTTTCACAATAAGCAAGACAAAAGCCAATAAGCAATAGAAAGTTGAACAATTTTCGTGTTATCTTTTTAAAATGTCCCCAATAGTGCTTTAATATGTGTACCCTATTGTCTCCTCCTTGATATATTTATATGCATTAATACGGTTTATGTTTGTGAGATAAGCATAAATCCAGGACCGACTACCTACCGCTTTATTGTTATTCTCTAGACTCTATTTATGGGGGGCAAATTGTCTGGGTAAAAATATAAATATTGTTTCTCTGGTTCATAATGTGGTGTAAGATATAGTTATTGTATGATACATTATTCCTTATTTACTTTAGCAAAAGTTAGTCATTTAAAATAGGTGATATAATATTTTGTTACTAATATAATTTTTATATACGTCGTCAAAGTTGTCATTATAATTTTTTATTAATTTAGAAACGCGAATAGAGATTTCAATTTGATTTCCATGTAGACTATAGACTAAGTTGAAAAAGTCTTTTTATTTTGGAATAAATCTATGAATAAATAACCAGAGACATAACCTAAAAAAACTTCGCCCATTTCTCCTCAACCTCACATAAATATAAGAACCAGTAAAATTAATATAACAAGCCCTAAAGCCTATAAAACACATGCTTGCCGGAATGTTTTAAACATTTATTGAAGATATAAGGAAAGCAATTTTGATGGCGAAATGGTGCAACTGGAGCGTTTTGGTACATTAGATCGCGGGGCGACTCGACAGTGGCTCCACTTGGGATACTTGATTAACATTGCTTTGTAAATCCTATTTAAGTTTTAAGTATTTCGATACTAGGGCGAATATGAAATTAAGTATTTTTAGAAATTGACATTGAGTTTACTAAAAAGAAAGTATAACATAAATAAAAACACTGGTCGCAGTGGTTGTCCTGGCCTGATACAAGTACTTTTTTATGCAGGTACTGTTATTGCTGACAAAATTTAAGACATAAAATCGAAATTAATAGGGTTCACAAAAAAGTTCACCAAAAAATATATTATTTTATAACTTTCCATGGAATTTTCGCTAAGTTGAGCAGTACTTCGTCCTTCAAGCAACGTTCCTTATATCGCAAGACGCTGGCGAAGGGAAGCTGGAAGTAAAATATGAATTCGCGTCTTGGCTGTTTCGCACACACGTTACTTGTTTATCCTTTTAAGGGAGACTTCTCATTTCAGACAACTGCTATGATTGCTATATAATCGCCATTTGTACAAGACCTCTCGCCCCCCTCTCTGGCCTTAAGATAACAATGAAATGTGATAAAATTCCTTTCGTTCTAGAGGCCTTGGTTAACTGGACGCGTAGTTAAGCATTTTCATAATGGTGTCTTGTAGATGAACGCAGATTTTCGGGGGCAGATTATGAGTGCTAATACGTTTGGCAATGTTAGTTTTGTCACACTTAGCCGCTGGTTATTGGGTGTTTACACCGAGTTGGTTAATATCGCTTTGTGAAATATGAGTTAAACTATTTTTTACTTATAGTTTCTTAGAGAACAAATATTTTAGGATTTTTTTTTATTTTTATTTCACATATAAAGAACAAATATATATAGTACATAATATAATATAAGAACACTGACAAAAATCACAGAGGTTTGTCCACAGTGAGCATCAACGTCAGCAGTAGTATAAAATATTTTGAATTAATCACTTAACAGGAATTTAATGAAGTAACTGTTAGACATAATTTCTTTTCTCTCACGATTGAAACTACCTTAGATCCAGTGCAGCGCCTTCCTACAACTTGAACTTTATTGTTCAACCCTTGGTTAGTTTCGCCACACCATGTATGTAGAGTACTATGATTTTAAAAGTTATGTATAATATAAAAAAGAGGATCGACGAGACGAGAGGCTTAATGGCCGAGGAAAGAACTAGGAAAACACACACATAAGAGAGAGACAGACATATCTGCAATAACTTTAAATAAAAATTTACATTACGAAAAAAGTATATAGGTTTTTTTTTAATAACCAAAATTCAGTTCAGGTTTGATGTCGTCAAGGATGATATGCATGCCAGTGTCTGACGCTCAATGGCTAAGGAAGAAACCGATAAAACGTTCAGATGAGAGAGAGAGAGAGAGAGAACAAAATTCAGTTCAGATATACGATCTTTACCGTATACGAGTATCTAGTTCACAGCAAGATAATTTATATAAATGTTTTGCGTGCTTTGGCAGAGACTCAAGCTATTCTTGGCTCGCATTACACTTCACAAATGCACTCTCTTTTGCAAATACGCTTTATGTAATGTACTCGTATGTACTCATGTATAATGTACTTATGGATATGCCACTCGACATACTTGTAGGAGATTGTGAATGAAAACTGTTATCTTTTGAGTAGATGACAAAAAACTGCAATATTCTTTTGTGTTGTTGAAAATGTTTTTTATCAGCGATTTTGATTACTATTTATTATAATTTTGTGTATTTTATAATTTTGTGTAGTTTTTTGTTGTATTTTATAATTTTGTGTAGGTACTTATGAAAGGCCTTAGCTTTTCATAAGTACCTACACAAAATTTTATGTCAAAGCCCCAAATAAAAAACGGCGTTTTTTTCTTCGCGAAATTATTTATGAAACTAAAAGCAAAAATATGGAAACTACAACAATTTCTATTTGCGGCGTCGTGTTGCAAATAATTCAAAGGGAAAGGGAACAACGAGGCAAAATTGAAAACAAGCCATTGTTATGTTATACGGAGGTATCACGAAAAAGGCAATCTAGGGAGGGTTGGTATCGGACGGCTGCGATGAGGAAATAAGAATTCATCCTTTCTCGCCCCGGGGGGCCGAGGGGGCCTGAAGGGGAGCCGAGGGGGGTGCAAGACGGACGACGCTATTCCAAAAACCCATTATACGAGCTCCAGAGCTGTTTTCTATCTTGGAAAGGAACCCGCGCCAATCCCCCCACGCCCCCCCGCTCACCCCGCACCCTTCCTCGGGGATTCTCAACTTTGTTTATGAAAATTACCCATTAAAGTGGCTATGGAAGTAACGTTTTTGCCACTCCCGAAATTAATAAGGAAATTGATATTAGATAATTTTTAGATTCGCGCCGCGTTTGGAGGTTATTTTTAATTAGAACGTGGCGGTGAATAATCAAACTTGGAATGTCATTTAAGAAAATATTTAATAAACATTTTACATTGTTATTATGAACAATTGAATTGCTGTCGACTTTACACATTACTACAATCAATTATTTGATTGTAGTAAAGTGTAAAGTCGACATAATACGTATATTTTTCGAAGTCAGAAACACACCAATGTTATCTGTGCTTTTAAAAAAATTAAAGTCCTTTTATAAGTATAGCAAAAGCATGCATAAAATACGACAGCAAGTAATTACAGTATGCAATATTTCACAGAATAATATCATATGGTATGCATATATCTTAAGTTATGTACCTCCTTCGAAATTAAATCGCAGAATTTACATCTTAAAGACTTAGCATTCCAAAGCATTGTTCCGCTTCTTAACCAAAGTACTTACTGAAATTGTTTTCAACTATATTTATTCAGCACTCACCCCCGCGAGCTACGACGCCATTAGAAATTAAATTAAAAAATAAAATTATTACACTTGAGCCAAAATTTAAATACACATTACTGTTCCCCTCGTTATTAAGAAGTCGAGCGTTTTCTTTGCACTCTATTGATGTTCTGTCCTTGTCTATTACACGCGTTGGCAGTAAGCGAGAAAGAGAGATAAAACCTTCGTAGCTGCGACTCGTAGCCGATATAAAGAAAGATTATCCGAAGCCCCAAGGAAGTTCGAAATTGCTATTGTAGCGAAAAGGATTATATGTTAGTGCTACGGCGTAGATTCGTAGAGGGTCTACGCAGCGGGGGACGGATTCTGGAGATATTGTGACGATGTTTCTATTTTGGAATTATTTTAAACAAATATTTGTTATTTTTACATTATCTCTACGACATAACCTTGTTTTCTTATACGACCCAATATCTGTACATTATTGTGTTGTGACATTTATGTAAAAAACAATCGTCCTAAGTCATAATAAATCGTGTATGCTACTGAAATACCATACTTAAAATAAGGCCTTTTTAACCTCAGAACCAATGAATTTATACTAAAACTGTTTAGCTTTCTTTATTAAATTTTTTTTTTGACTAGTAACTAAAGTAGTAACTAAACTAACTTATTATTTTTTTATTATTACTTACATTTCAGGAAGTTGGTATTCGATTTAATAAACAATTCATTTCCTGAATCTTAGAAGTGCTTATTAGTATTAATGCATTACAAATATGTATTTGCAATTTAAAATAGAAAATAAATATCCGATATCGCAACAAAGCAGCCAGTAGTGGGCGGATTAATCCGGATAAATCCGGTTAATGCCGGCTGGCGGGCCGGCTCGGCACAGGCGATACTAGCTTAACTGTGTGGTGTTAATCCTCGTTTTAAATACTGATAAAGTCCGTAACTCCGTACCTGTATTCATTATTGTACATATGTCGGTAGTTATTTTATGAACTTGATATAACTACGAAATACTTTTATCAGTTCACCTTATTTTATTGGGACATAATATAATAAATTGAACTGTAAGACATACCAATATGTTTTGCATAAACGTGTTTTATACACACGCATATGAATTATGGGCGTTTAAAAAATAGGCATGTTGTATTACTCAGTGCAATTTTATGGTTTTATATTTGCAAAAGGGTACATAATAATATAATATTGACTCAATGAAGGCAATTCAAGTGCAGATTGACAATGATATCTGGCCCGGTGACAGAGTTGCTGTTGTTTAAATAAATTTGACAAGGAAATGAAATTACAAAGTTTTCGATTTTGATTGAATTGACCGGGCCAGATAATCTGCTAGGCTAGCCAGTAAGTCTGTAAATTTGTAATGGTTTTGTCACAGAAAATATCTCTATTTATCGACATAGATAGAAGCTTAATACATGCTTAAATACAAACACAGCATCACATAAACCAAATAAACATCTACAATCCAGCATTAAAATTACAAATTTACATATCTCCATCATCATAACGTATCAAACTAGGGGTCGCATAATCCAGCGCGTATAAAGGGATCGAAAATGAAACATAAATTGCTGAGACGGACTATTCGGGCGATTAAACCTATTAACATGGCACGGGTCACTGAGGGCCTAGAGTGTCCCTGTCCAATCAACAAAACCCTTTTATACCAAAACCAAGCGGCAAGACCTCCCAACGGATGGAAATTTCTAGAAAACTGCGGTTCGGTTTGAATCGCGCGGTGCTTGTTAGGTTGGTAGGGCTGTATCAGAATTCATGATAGGACACCCTGAACGCCCCCACTCTCAAATATACGGTAACGATCGCACCACAATACCATAGACGATAAATATGGTTTGCTACATACGCCGGAGGCGCGTACAGCCGCGGTATTTGTATTGTTTATGCGGTATTAAATTGTTAGAATGTTGCCCGGTTATTGCCGAAAGCGTATTTGCTTCGTATCGTAGTAAGTTATATATTTGTTTGGTATTGTAGTTTTTTAGGATAAAAGGAAATTGAGAAACGGGAAAATATTGGTCACATTTTTAAAGCATGTCATATATTATTTGTCAGTGATGAGCATGTAAGGATGTTATCCATCCATCTGTAGCTATTATAATGATGTAGATTTCCTATATCGTACAACGTCAAAAGTTTTACGTTGTAGATCATAAAATTGTTTTTTTACTCGTGACAACATGAATAAAAACTAATTTAAAATATTAGCTATCCGATTAGCTTTCGCATCATTAGTAGATTACCCCTCGCGTGATATTACAACATAAATAACGACGCTTGGAACAAAACGAAATGTTTTCATTAAAACACTGATAAGGCTGTACTTTATATTATTTATAGTGTGGGAAAGATATAAGTAGGTATAAAAAAATACAATATTTGAGGAATTCATTAAGGCACCTATTTTCAAGCGCGCATGTGATTATGAGCATGAAATTTAAAATGGGTGCACATCGAAAGCTATTATTTTATTTGACCTACGTGTCCCACTGTGTGGAGTGGCCTTTGCCCAGCGGCAAAGGCCACTCCTTCCTTAATAAGAATAAATAATTTTAAATGAAATAAATATATTTTTAATAAAAACAATTTAAAATATTATGTAAGTAGATGTATCAAATATATTTTTTTATATAGTTAGGGTTAGTTTGAGGAAATAACTTTATTTCTACAGCGACTTAACGAGTAATTCCACCCGACCTTCCGACCTTAAGGCAATGTGGGGCAGGAAGGGAACACGCAGGAAGCAATAGGTATGCGATTTTATGGGCTTTATGGCCATCGTGGTGCCTTGGATGAGCCTAGCTCCATCTTATTTCAATAATAACGATCTTAGGAAACTCGGTTATGCGATGGGAACGCCTTGTACAATGATCGTAGGTAGTTGAGTAGTTTTTGGTAGGTACCTATATACAAATTTGAGAAATTTGATTTTTTTAATTTACAGAGGAAGTAGTTAATAGAAATAACAGTTACTTTTATTATTGCAAATATTATATTGTTACAAAGTAATAAGTTGCTAAACATTTACTTTAAAAGAAGTACCTTATTGTTTTTTGCATGTCGACTCGGCAAAATTTGTATGGACCAATACAACGCTACTGTCCTTCAGAATGCAGGGATTAGTTTAATTGGAAGGACATTAAGAGAGCCATGGTAATAGAAGTAACATATAATAACGTGAAGATTAATGTACATACTTTTTTCCACTCCTCATATGATCATCTTAATTGTGATGTGTCAAGCAGGCAATTTTCACATACTTCTTATACCATAAAACATTTTATTTAAAAGCCAAGGAACATATAATGGAATACCTATTTGAATAATATCAGACCAGCTAAAGGCTCGACAAGGCTCGCGTTTCGATGCATAATTCACAGAATATAAAATTTACGAGATATGCTAACAAAACAATGGGTTTATTGGGCTCACATATATAAATATATAATTTTCTTCACATGGGAGATCGAGTATAAAAACCCAGGAAGATTTGAATCACATTACGTAGTTAAATAAGTTCTTATATGTAGTTACCAGTCAAAACATCTATTCTTTTATTAATAAAGGCATCTGACATGACTGACGACTGCCAAAAAAAAAGCCTAAATATTTATTATTGCTTTTTTGATATAATAGGTACCTAAGATTTAAGTCTTCAAAAGTTGTACCTATTTACAAATATTGTTGCAAATATAAGTTTGTTTATTACATATGTAGGCGATTCTCTGCTACCAAAGCTAGGAATAAACCTGTGTTTCTTAAAACAAACACAGTTTATGTAAAGTAAACCAAGCTTACTACTTTAAGAAGTTGTAAGCTAGTTTTACTTTACACCAACTGGGTAATAGGTGTAATTGAAAAAAAAAAAGAAATTTTGTTTTCTCAGATTAAAAACGTGACTTTTCTCGCTTTAATGTTCAGTGGACACTTAGAACGCCATCTATTAAGACGTTAGAGAAGTCTTCAATGCATTGTATAAACAAATTAAGTTTTATTTTCGTGTTTAGCAATAATATTAAGCTTTTTAAATTGCATGCTTTTTAAATGTAAATTTACTTGCGGCTCGTTCAGGCTTGTCATTCGCGATTCGCGAGAGTTTCAATCACGTGAGGCGCCATAGACTAAACAATGTAATATAATATGTATTACTTGTAAGATACATTGTAGTTTTATGCGATGGCCAAGTCGATCTATTTATTTAAAACCTAAAAGATTTTTAATATTGATGTAATAATAACTTGCGTAATAACTTAAGACAAAGGTCCCTTAAGTAGGGACTAAATAAATTAATCAACTTGGTAACATGGATCTCACAACTTTTACAGTAGAAAAACTGAGCTGCGAGACTTGGGTTTTTTACAGCATGTTTTTGATGGCATAAAATATACACCTAAACCTTTCTCATGAATCACTCTGTCTATTTAAAACAGCGGAATCAAAATCTGCTGCGTAGTTTTAAAAATCTAAAATCTGCATAAGGATAGACAGACATCGTACAATTTAGCAATAGTTTAAAGCACAAAATAAACAAACAGAAATACATTATATAAATGGGTATAGAACTGCCGGACACGGCCCGTGAAACGGCCGTACGGGACATTGAACACGGCCCGATGTCTCTATATCTGTTCTTGTATTGTTTCTTATATGTTTAGCTATACAGCTAAGCATACAACATACTATGTTTATGAAGCAATACCGACAGCTAAATGATTGAGACAGATGATAACTGAAAACCTGAAGACTATCTTATTCTTAGACGAGAGAAAGAGAAAAAGAAAGAGAGAGAGAGAGAGGGCTCTCATGTAAGAGTGCTAGGTTTCTTTTTTGACTATGTTGCACGAAACCTGGAATGCGAGCAGAACTAAGTATTTAGAAATTCGGCTATGCTGGCCGGGCCGGGTTGAGATTCTCACATGTAATAAACAAATATTGTAATTAATATACTACATATACACAATAATATATATGTACAAACTAAAGGCTAGGAACATAATGTAACTGATGGTATTTGAAAACACTAATACTTTACTTTGACGTAATAAAATATATAAAATTACATTGTGCTATACCAAAATCTTTGACATCACCTTTTACACGATGTTTCACAGAGGAAGCATGTGGTAGCCTACAAAAACTGCTATACGTACTGTTATTTTTATTTTACTATTATAATCATAGTCAACACACACGTATCCTTTATTAGAAAACCATGGCAATAAAATTCAAAAAGCGTTAGTATCCGCGGAACTAACAAAGCTATGGTTCGATAACTGTTATATCTCTACAGGGGCCACCAGGGAAATCCAGATATTTGCATGTTTACTGACCCTACTGCTCGTTACTACCGCCCTTTGAGTTCACATCTAATTGTTGTCTATTGTCCATTCATGGGAATCTATGAACTCATCTAGGGGTTTTGTATTCCCGATGGCGCGTTTGTAATATGATATATATATATATATATATATATATATATATATATATATATATATATATATATACTTCAGATGAAATATATTTAGATAACGAAAGTAAATTTAAATATACTCGAAATATACAATGAACATGTTCATTATTTTAGTATAGCATTTGCTTACACAATTATATCTTAAGGTATAATTGTGTAAGCAAATATCAGTGGAGAATTTAAGTTAGTTATAAGAAACTTTATCTATGAAAATATATTTTTTAATCATTACCTGGTACAACAAAATAGGAATAAATAATAAAACAACTTAGATCATTGTTATAGTCATGAGTTATTGAGAAATTGCTACATACTTCACAATTAAAATAATCGTGAACTGAAAACAAATTCATATTTTTTCTAACATTGCAAAATAGGCACATACTGGCAACAGAGAAAAAACAAAAACCTGAATTCGAAACATAAAAATATGTCACAGAGCGGGACAGAATCAAAATTTAAAACATGGCCGAGCCATTGGCGGGAGAGGGCCGAGCGTAACTTCCGTTTTCCACAGCATTGGGCACAATTTGAAATATTTTAGTGCTGTTGTAACGACTTGATGGTACTGCTCAGGGCCACTTATACATCTCTTTTATCTTTTGTTGGCTCGCGCCCCTGCCCTTCGCCAGATAAGTTTTCTGAGCGACTTTTTAGGTCGCTTCGAGTGGATTAGACAGAGTTATGTTGGGATATCGTAACGCTATTGGGATCTATTGGGACGTCTATGAAATAATGATATATTATTAATATCATTACATAGTATTTAATAAAGTCACTTCCACTATCTGCCTTTCCGGGTATGCTTAGATTTTTAAAACTACGCGACGGATTTTGATGCGAGTTTTTTAATAGATAGGCATTTAGAGTGATTTAAGAGGAAGGTTGGAATATTATGCATGTTAAATACATGTTAACATGCATATTATTGCACCCAGGCGAAGCCGGGGCGAGTAGCTAGTTATCACTAACTTACGTATTTTTATGACTACCTTATTGAATACAATGTTGCATTTAGTAAATTATTATCTTAAGGTATAATTGTGTAAGTATATATGCATTATTTCATGTTACTATGACAGTTATTACAAGATTAACTTATCGATGAATTAAAATTGAAATCCAAAATGATATACGTACTTCGAATCAAAACCGGTTTTCATTTCCTTCTCATTAAATTTCATCTTGAATGGTGAAAAACATACCAGCGATATTTCACGGCTCAGTATAAATTACTGGATAGTACACAGTTTATGATACCAAGATGAAGTTATTGGTCTCTTTAAAGGTTACCTTAAAATCTACATAAACCTATCCGACAGTAAAATAAATCTGGCTCGTGAGATGGCTAAATCAAGTGATATCTGAGTTAAGATCGCCGCCATTTTGCTTTATTTAGTCCTGTTCCATGGCTTTGTGTGAGTGAATTAGATATTTGTTTTTGTATTATTTTCTTGAGATAATTGATTTATTTGTAGGTACTCTCTTTTCATTTTGGTGAATAAATAAAAGATATTTTCCAATTTAACACAAAATTGTGAATAATTCTTATTATGAAGAAGTTTCCAATTTATGTGGCAGTATAAAACTCAATTGACGAACGCATAGAAAATTAGTTTTAGAAGAAACTAACGAAAGTTAGATGTGAGTTTTAAATTTCTTAATGCCGTCTAAGTTAAGTCTAAGTTAATATTTAATGTATAATACCTACACGAGAACGAGTCATAAACGTTTTCCCTTTTATAGCTATTAGATCAATACAAGATAGTATTTTAATAATACGTTTTGTATAAATAAAACTACGGTCAATGGTCTACACTTAACTTCAATATCTATTGTCAAAGCCTATATATCTCAATTGAAATTCAAACTATCGCATTACGTCTCACAATGTATACCAGAATTTTATAACCGGTAAGTTTCTATTAAATTTGTATTAACATTAACCCATTAACATGTCGTAAGGCTATTTTATTGCACACAACTGGTCCCGTGGGCCCCGTACTTTATTACTAATGTATTCATTACAACATACATCTTTCCCATCGAATTAAAATACCTTCTATAAATAATGTAACAAAAACTTCAAGAATCCGAAGTCGCATAAGTTACGCCGAACAAAACTGTAATTCAAGCAAAAAAGAAAATATAGCTACAAGTTTTTTTTATTTTCTGTAACATCTTGATTAAGTAGGGACCACCTGCCTGGGTTTGCTCCTTAGGGACTCCATAAATAAGTCTTGAAAAAATATAAATGGTCGTTATAAAGAACTCGACTGCGGACCATAGACCTTTGTGCGTTGCGTCGGAAGGGTTACTGGGCTCTTTGTTTCACCGAAACGTCGTCTAAAATGGGTTAATTTTTACAAAAGTAGAGTATCTAATGTCGTTTTGAATCAATGAAAGAAAGAATTAAAAAAGAACTATAGTACTTATATATACCTAAATTGTTAAATATATTAAAAATAAATGTTTTTTTTAATGAATTAAATCGACGTATATTTAATTCTTTTAACATTTAAATAATCATAATAACATTATTGGGTAAAATATGTATTTTATCAAATAAATGAGTTATTAATGATTATTTAAATGCCTTAACCTAAAGTTACTAAGAATCCATTTAATCCTGAAATGATTCATTTCATTATTTCGTATTATTACGAAATATATTTTTGGTCAATGGCTGATGAAGAAGACGGGACAACGTTCATATGAAAGAGATCACTATAGAGTTTATAGACTAACAGCAATGAAAATTGCCACCGCATTTTCTCAAGTGCTTTTAATAAGGAATAAATCAATCAAAAAAAAACACATTCCAATCCACTTTGTCGGAGCGAACAAAGAAAGCAGCGCCATTGCTCGTGCAAAATTGAATTTCACACACACAAAAAGATAGCTATTTTTTCGTTTACATTGTGGTCGATTTTAAATTACTCGAAATTCCTTTGAATGCACTCCAGGTAAATATCGAAATGGCTCCCCTTTTGCACATAATTTTCGCTTGACACATGCGTAATCGGGAATTTATTGTGCCAAGGCTCGAACTAGTACGAAATTAACAATAATAAGTATTATTACTTAGAATTTGTGTCACATTTAAATCATAGCGTGCATTGTATACGCGTATGTGACTTTTATGACAGTAATGAAGTCATTTTGATGCCACATAATGGTTGGAAGTGCAAGTAAATTGATTTTTATATTTTGTTTGACGGTTCTCAATGTCGGTAGCTCTTACAGGATGCTTTTACGAGCTGGATGACGTGTCTCCGATAAATTTATCTGTTGTGGGATATTTGGGCAATTTTATGAGTCATTTGGTGGCTCTAAATGTGCTTGTTGGCAGTTTACACGTATCATGTTGCACATTTTGATTGTTGATGGGAACTACTGTCCTTTCCTTATTTTGAATGGTTTGTAATTCATGAAATAAAATTAGCAATATGTTTACAGTAGATTTTGGGCATCGAAAAAGCTTTTAGGGAATTTGAGGAAGTCTTCAATCGCTAAGTTGATTTTAAAACTTAAAAAGCAAAATAATGGATATGCTGTTAATATTGAAGATTTGAGTTCGATTTTTCATCGCAAACATAACTTATAATATTTATTATATGTGATGTTTTGTTACTTTAGTAGCGTACATAATGACAATAGTCGTAAAAAACATATCAGATAGCTTTAAGGAAGGAATAAAGAAGAAAGAGTACCGTGCCAGATTTGGTTTTCTATGTTCTTTAACAGTTTTATGACATGAAATATAGTGTATTTTATTATTATTTATTGTTTAATGATTTTTAACAAACAATATATTCTCTTGCCCACAAAAGTGTTAGGTTTTGTACTAACAGAATTGCATAAACTCATGGCTTCAATAACCCAAATAAAAACACACAAACACTTAGTTTGAGGGATTTGATCGTTCAGAAACAAGAGATATTTCATCAATTTGATTATTTTATTAACTTCGATTTTCATAGCCTTTATATTTTTAAACAATTCGTGGATTCCTCTAACAGCCTCTTCTATAAGCACACGTAAAATGCTTAAGCACGCGTACATATATTTTTTACATTGTGCATCTGTAATATCATCTGTTTTATAGGTGAAAATGCATCGTCAATATTCTCCACATTCCTATAATCATACAAGGAGACTATAAAGGAAAATATCTAATAAGAAATTGCTAAATATGAATCTATTTGTTTGCAGGCAGCGTGCCGCGCGGAGGCTTCGACGGAACAACATTATTCTTATACGAAGCGCCGCCCAGCTCCACAGCTATCTCCCGATTGGTTCGCAAGCTCCCGCCCTCAAACACCTACAATTATATTTATATTGCACTAGCTGAAATAATTTACATTTGAGCTGAATTTGCGAGCATCCAGGGCAATTGAAAATTTGTTGTGTTGACCTCAACGGCCTATGTATGAAACGTATCCGCTAAGTGATTACTTTGGGACGGATTTTCTGATACAATTTTTGATGGACAAAATATGAGGCGATTGAAGGTCTGATAATGTTGTGCAATATTTACCGATATGTCACTATATAAATTCGATCTCAAAATGTCCAGGAAGCATGGTTTGCTTAGTCCACGTTCCACAAAGAAAATTAGTTTTTTTACCTCCATCCGTCTAAATGATTGGTTAAAAGACTTGAAACATGAAGATATTTACTGTTTATTGAATGAAAGAAAGGAAAGAAGAAATGTTTATTTGGTACAAAAGAATATAAAAAAAAAACAGAAACATTAAATCATTTAACAATGATGCCCCCTCAGCATTTTTCGTGTTAGGTAACCTGCTGAAAAACCTGCTAAAATGCTGGTATCTGGTCTTTTGAATGAATAACATTTATGATTGTATTTTTCACCAATACATTTTTTTATTGGAACTATGAAATAGTAACAGTTATTTTTAATTTATAAGTTTAATTTGTAACTATATTTTGTATACATTAAAAATTGTTATAAAAACTAAATATAGCAATTACAAGTAAGCGGACGAATGTGCATTATTCATAATATTGTAATTTAAAAAATGCTTATTCAATAAATTTATTTATCAAAATGATTAAATGAAAATAAATGGAAATTTGTTTATTCATTCGATTATAACTTTTACTTCATAACTAGGTTTCATTCCAATTTTCTACTTAACTTTACTTCAACTTTACTACTTACATAGTGTTAAAAAGTATTAAAAGTACACAATATTTTTTTGGCCGCAATGTAAAAGAGGCAAAAAGTCCTATACTAACACTTTATTGACTGCAAAGTCTGAAATAAAGTTTTATTATATTATACTCTCTCGGCCACGATGCCCGAACATTGTTTCCTATAAATAAGTCACTACTTATTACTTATTGTTCGATGTGAGGACGACCTGGCCAAGGGAATAAATGCGTAGTATTCGAGACATATATATCCTCCAGATAACATCGTTTACAGATCACCAGCCAATTTCCCTAGAGTATTTCCTAACATGTACCTAAATAGTGAAATAGCATAATAAACAAGAGGACATACCGACCAGTTCAGATAAAACCACAACACAATACTAATAAAGAAACGCGGCTTTAATTGGCCCCGTATAGATTTTAATTGGTCGTAAAGAACATAACGGTTGGTGTGCTCCTTGTGGAGCTTTGATTTCGACCCAGGTATGTAACATGCCAGGCAAACCAGCTGGTAAAATGACGAACATTGGATGACAAAGGAAAAAAATCATCTATCTTAGGTCCACTATTTTTCAACAAGAAATTAGTAATTAGATTTAGTGACAGTGCATCATTATAAAACCTACGGAAGAAAGGCTGGGAAACATTTGGAGATATAAAAAGATCCACCACGAAAACAATTGTTCGCCTCATGAAACACTGTTGAAAAAAGTTTCTTTTGGCATTTATAATCAGCAGTGGTCGTTCCGAAATGCCACTAGTTTGTAGCTTTTTGAGAAATTACGACGTGACGTGAAAAAGTGCCTATGAAGATCTTATTTTCAAAATAAATGATTTGATTTTGTTTCGATTTATCATAAGATGCTTTGTCTTTCCAAGACTTCACTATGATGCTAAAACTGCAGGACCGCCGCTAAATCACATACATTAGAAATATATACAACTTGTACAACTCTTAACTCATAGGGTTGAACACAGTGAACAGTACTACTTTATCAAATGCACCTAAGTGGTATATAATTACTAATATAATACTCAAGTCCTTTAGAAATGAAACCTAATTCTTGAATCATCATTTTTTGGAGCTAAAAGGTATACATCTAAACAGTAATGGCTGACAGTCAGACACACAAATCTTCATTTCAAATTAAGATTTTTCTTTATCCCTGTGTATAAATCGACAGATATCTAGACGATAACTCACTGATTTCTTAATGGAAATGTTTGGTAGCTATTTTTTTAATCAACTCTTCGCTTAATGTCTTTGAAGCCTTAATAACATGATCATCGGCTCGTGTGTTTGTATTTTTGCAAAGATTAAGAAACCTTACTACAGTTATAATATTGTTAAAGATGAATTGACCATTATCGATTTTGGTACATTCAACTACTTATAGCAATTAAACTATATTTGTTTGAAATAATCCACACAGATATATAATATGTTTATAGGTTTTAATGATATGGATACTAACATATACCTCATTACTAAAATTGTGTGTGATATATATAACTTTTGCTCGACTTCATACAAATATATATAATTGGATAAACATTTTGTTTATTTGAAAGTTATTTTGTCTGTATTATATTTGAAGATTCTTTCTACATAATAAATAATACATCCATTAAACATAATTATTTTATTTTTCACATTGCGTTTACTCACTTTACTTTTTAATTCTTTCCCTTTGCACATTATTTACCATAATACTGATAGAGAATCATGTCTTTATTCCTTATGGGATAGACAGACCTTGGAGTCCCGAAACTAAAAATAAATAAGTACTTATACAGTTCTGAACGAAACAGTAATTCTCAAATAAAGACTGATCAAACTCATAACCTGAATCTCTAGTTTACAGCCCTATGCTGATTTTAACAATTAGCGCAGTAGGAATGTTTCTCAAATCAGGATGTTTTTCTTTCGCGCAATACAATTTAAACGAAATAAGTAAACCTGTCTGAAGCAAGTGGCTGATATAATATCGTGAATAAAAAAGAGACACCTATAGATTTAATCTCTCTTTATACGAAAACAAGAGGATATTCACGCTACAGCCATAAAGGGGTAGCTAGAAAAGATTTAATCAACCGATAAAAATTGTCAAGAGCCTTCACTAGATGGCGCGCGTAGATAAGCTTGGCTTCTCACTCGCACATATAAATATGTTTTAGGGTTCCCTGCACAATTTCACGCTTATCCAAATGAAATATACCAAATTAGTATACAAAAAAGAAATGTAATGCAATTACTAAATCAAAAATAAGTTTACTTCAAGTAGGCAATAATAGAACTTTTAAATGTAATAAAAACATAGGCTACATACTTGTTGGTGTCAGTTATTTACGTAAAGTAACAAAGAGGAGAGGAGGTCATAGTCTGCCTCTAAGTAGGTACAGTTAACAGCACATCAAGTTACCCTCCATGAACCTCTATGGCGAGTTTGCAATTAATTTGTGTAGGTTGATGTGCTGTTGACTGTACCACCTCTGCTCTAAAGTATTTACTGGAAGAGTTTCGTTTAAAATATGGAGCGCCCTTTGTGCTTATTTTATCATGTAATCTTATAACTGTTTCTTTAATTTAGTATTTCCTCGTGGTTGAGGGTCGTGCTCATTACGTGGAATGAAACATTTCCCATTGCCTTCTCCTATTCACACACAAGTCAATAATAAACCAGTGTGCAAGTTTCCTCACGATGTCTTCTTTCACCGGAAGCAGAAAACTACTAGACATGAGTCATATTGGTATACAAATTAATGAGGCACGAGTAGGATTTGAACTTGGGACTTTGGTCTTATCCGTTAAACCACCACCGCTTCTAAATATAAGTTTTATGTGTACCTACTTAAATAGATAAATAGTTACCACTGATAATGTTTTTATATATATACTACTAGATATATTAAAATTTACCTATTGTAGACAGTCTTCGAAGTCTGCTTTACCTGGAAACAAACATAATATTTTTTACAGCAGCAATTTGACTAACGGGTTACTTTAACTGCTCATCTGCTGTTCAAAAAGAGCCGCAATAATAGTAACGTAATAAAAATAAAACCCTTATTTTACAATTCACCGTTAGTTAGAAGCAATATTGAACTTGGTCTTCATTTTTTAGTTAGTAGGCAACAAGTATGAAGACATAATGTTGATTTGGTAAAATGATAATCAATAACATTTTTCTGTGTAATAGTCAATTCTAAATGTGATAGTGAAAACAAATCATAATAGTTGTTTGTCTATTTAAAAAATAGTGAATCGAATAATACTAGAAATAATTTAAGTGACATAGTTATGCGAGTTTAGTGCATGAACTACTTTATGTAAGTACCTACCACGTTAAATTTGTATTCTGTCGTTTTATTTGTACCTATTTACTCTATATCTTAGTCAAAGTAAGTATAACAAAATTGACGTCTGTCTGTTATCAAAAGAAAAGGAAACTTCACATATTTTTCTCTGTTGATGAATAAATGCAGATTCGTTGAAATTAGATAATTCTATTGTGTACTGATATAAAAAGATGCATAATTCGAAGGCTACATACCATAGTAATGCAGATTATTATTAAAATTGTTCTGGATACACAATAATTTATATATATATGGATTTTTCTTACGAAAGTATTTAAAAAAAAACCAGAGTGAACGAGAAAATAATAGTGTCGTCTGAATTTATGCTATATCATTTTGTGTATGAGTAATTTTAGTTACTTTGTAATTTTATTTTCAGATGAGTATAATTTTGCATGGAAAAAATCAGACACCTTTACAAAAAAAGATATTTATTGATTAATTTTGTTAGTTAATAAATGTACTTATATTATAATATGATGATAAAATTACAAATATTCTGATAATGGGAGCTTTTAATGTTCGTGCTGGAATAATTATGACTATTATCTTTTCACACTTTAATTATTTTCATATTTTTTCCATAATAAGCACATCCCTAAAATATTGGAAATTAGATAAGTAGGTAATTAGGTAGCTTTGTCTGACTTAGCTGTACGTATTTTTTATTAGAAATGACTGAGTTTTGTACATTTTATTTCGATGCCAGAATAAAAATGATGCAAGTACGTAGCATTTTTTTTTCCATTTTATTTATTTACATCACATTATAGTTTATGCATAGCACCATCTATTGGAAAAATATTGACTTAAAGTGACAATAATACAAACTTTTTAATCCACAGTCCAGGAAAATGAGCACGTAATCAGTGCCATCTATGCATTTATGCACACAACGCTTAGCATGCCATGTGCTGTGAGAGAGTTGCTTTTTCTGTCCCTCTGCTCTTTGTGGAAATTCAGTTGCTTACTAGTTTTGAAGTTTTTCAACAGATGTTTCATGATCAAGTTGAAAATTAATTTAATTGAAAATATTTGAAATTATAGATGTGCGGTTGTGGAATGAGCAAAGTTCTAAAAATAGTGCATACTTTGTACAAATTTTAACCCTTGTAGTATTCCATTTTATATAATGCGATTCATAAATTATACTTTATTTGTTTATATTCCGATAATTATTAATTAACTACAATTATATTAGATAGTTTTGAAAATAAACAAAAATAGTTCACAGATCTTGTGACTATCTACAGCCAAAGTTAAAAAAACATATTTTTAGGCTACTGAGTATACAAGCACGACACAACAACATTATTTTTATTTAAATGTGTTAATAAGTTCACATAAAAAATAATCAAATACATTGATAAATCAATAAAATCTCTTGTTATTAGCGACGGACACTAAGTTAAGGGTGAGAAAAGGGCCCATTGCTGTTCAAATTGATGTTTTGTTTATATTGGCGCAATAAAATAGTTACGACGTGTTGAATAATCGTTTCCAGTTTGAGTGACCATAAATTTGTATATTTTTAAAGTCGTGCAGTTTGGAGTCAATAAAAATTTAACGATAGCAAGGGTGCCGGGATGAAACAGTTAGGGTTTTTATGGTACTATTCTTTGCTTTTTGTTGTTAGTCTTTCTCTTGTTTAGATTGGTCATTGATTATGTCCTGACAGTGCAGTAGCACCTACATAAACTTAACTTCCTCGGTATATCATTTATTTGGATTAATACCAAAAAAATTTAAACAAAATTGGGTCCGCCTCTTATTGTACAAATTGTTGTTTTATGAAATGAAATTTACTTAAATGTCCGCCGTTGTACGTATGTATCTTTCTTGTATTAATTTTGATTAATGTGCTTATTTTCGTGCAATAAAGTTATTACATACATACATAGTTCATACCATCAATACAAAAGAGAAATGGTTTATGATATGTCATACAGCATACCGCAAATCTAAACAAAGGAAAAAAAAAACAATTTAATTAGCCTTGTATGTTACTTATACAGATATAGGCTACATTTTTTTTTCATATTGTTTGTTACATAAAGTAATAAATACCTATTCTGATTTCTAGGACCTTATTGTAGTCAGCTAAGTATACGAGTGTAATAAGGTAATCACTACGCTATTCGGCACACGCCCATAAATAGACAATCGCCGGGAAGTTATTCCTACGTTCAAGTAATCTATCTCGAGGCCTCACCACCGCAATATCGGTTTCTCAACTATTAACAGAGGGCGTGCGTGCCCTTCGCTTTTACTGCATACTTTTACGACGTCGTAAACTCAGCCGTATAAATGCCATAATCTTTTTCTTTCTATCTCCAAAAGTCACCCATAGGTGGCGTTTAGCACAAATCTTGAAATCACTCACAAATGTTAAAGTTTTATTGTATGTTTCGCTAATGTGGTGTGAAATTAATAGGTAATAATGCTTTTATGGGTACTCTTGGAGGTTTATGGGGGTATAAAGCCATGGCAGGTAATTGTGGTACGTTATATTTGTTTTAAATTGACCGCAAGTGGTTTTTTCTTTTGTGGCGACAATAGGTTTTGTAAATATTTAAAATATAAAAAAATAAAGGCCTATACTACTAATACTAGGATTAGTTTGGTAAAATTATTGTTACTAGTATTGTGATAGTGCTAAAATTTAACTAATACAAGAAAAAAAAATGACTTGACGAGCTACGATCGTGCTTCAAAACAATTACCTAGGTACGAAAATAGTTGTACTTATCCATGAAAGGACAGGGCTATTTACTTTTAAATCGACACTAAATTGAAGAGGTTCTTTATTTAAATGTTTGACTTCATCACTTATTTGAAGAAAAAGTAACCGCATAGGCAAAATACGTTGATAAATTGCAAATATCTTCATCATATGATATAATTTCGATTAAGTAGGTACACTACACATCGATTGGCTGATAATATTTTAAAAACGATATTTAATATCTGCTTCTATGCTGTTGGATATAATAATTTACAAGGATGACAACAAACCACATTAAAATAATAGATTTTATAATTTTAAAAGACTAATGAAAAAAACATATTTCCATTTTTTTGAAGAAAAGCTCCCGAGTATTAAATTTTAAGGCCCCCAAAAATCTTACCATGATTGCATTAGACTTTTTTTAAAAGCATAAAACCCGCCTTACTTGCAAATACGGCCAGTATCTTATAAGTGTAAGGAAACGGTAAAAGCTTGAGCTATAAAAGAAAAATTGCTTTGCAGATTTACTTTACAACGTACTCTCGAAATTAAGCATTTTCAAGTTCGTCATTACGAAAGCCGAGAATTTTCGCACTATCCTATCCTATTGAAAATGGCTTTGTTACAGGCGATAGCGGACTTACTAATTGTAGAGAAATTATACTACCTACTTGCATATTTAGAATTCTTATTTTTGACTTGGCGCACTATCCATTTCATAGTATTTTAAATGAACTTGACCATTGTTTTACTTTAATTTCAAAAGGCTAAAATGGATGTAATTTGTTTAACATAACAAAATTTATTTCGCCAAAGTAATATACGTCGATGTCGTGCAATGTGCGCGTGAAACGAGTCTGAGGTAGGTGATAGTGATGCAGTATGTCAACACCAAAACTAATTATCTACGCTATCGCTTATGACCGAATCAAGACCTTGCTCGCACACCCACATAAATTCAAGTAAGCGTAAGTTTAAAGTTCTATTACAATATATTTTAACCAGAGCGAGTCACGCCTGTAATTTTCAACTTCCAACAGTCTAGACTGAAACTATTTTGTATTACGGTCAATTACCATAACTTTGTCTCTATCTCTTTCGGTCCTATGGGTCGTGAAGTAGGATAGAAAGGAATAGGTGACGAGGATGTTGGGCGGGCAGAAATCCGGACGATTTTCCGTGCAATTGAATAAAACGTTACGGTGTGTTGACGTCACAGCGGGGTCTTTATAGTTCCATGTAGATGGAAAATTGAACGGTGAAATTCTACAATTTTCAATTAATTCCAATTAGAAAATCTAATTGTATATTTAAGTTGAAATTTTGGCAGTATTTTCTTTGGCTTGTATCATTTTCCTATATAAAATAGGAACAGATACTTGGTGAATGAGAAAATAATATCTTTAAGTAATTATTGATAAAAATGGCTCCTAATTTTGGTATTTTGTAGCCAAATTCCGTAAAATATTTTAATTCGTACCTACTTAGTTTTAAGTATTTTTTGATGTCAGTACATTTATTGACACGTCACTTATTTATACATCACTATGTATTATCATCCTAAGTTGAATAAAGAATTTTGAACTTGAATGACAAACAAAATATATAAATATTAAAATTACGTTGAAAGAACAACCAAAACATTTGTATTCTAGAGAATTCCGAACGAAATTAAACAAAAAAGCAGTTTATAAGGGAGAAAATACTTGTACCTAATGCCTACAGCGTCAGAATGTTGCTGAATTTTCAGTAATGGCGGCTGGAATGTTCTGCTCGGGTATAAAATGGCGGAGTTTGCATTATAGCGATATTAATATGTACTAGGGTTACACAAAAACGCCATAACATTATGCTATAAAATAAGAGAATAACAGAATTCTTTCTCCATACGATATAGCAAAAACTATAACTTCTGTTCATCTTAGTTTTAATTTTTTGTTCCCTCCGTAAATAATAATAATGATGATTCTTAATATCTAAAGATTCGAGCAAAAAATGCATCGTTTTATAGCAATTGATACACATCTCCCACAATGTTTTCTTTAGTTAAATTATATTAAACGTTTATCATCACATCTCACACAATATAGACAAAATGTAGTATGTGTTATAATAATAACATACGATCTGAATACCATATGACCTATTAAAAGTAATATTTTTTTCAACTCAGGAAAATCTCACGAAATTCAAATTTTATTTGGCAATTTTATTATTTTTTCTTACAAAATAGCTATATCTGTACCCACCTTACTGTTTGATTATATGGAAGAGAATGTTCGTATGAAAATTTTGGGTTATTCTGAACTCTAATTGTGATGGAATGGGATAAGATTCCCAGGAAAGTCCAATAAGAAAGCTCAGAGGAGACCATGATCTTTTATGTTCCGTTATGTTGGCAACATTGTATTTATTATGAATTACAGGTAGAATGATTTTTTTGTTATTTATTTATAAATGTAGCCTTTATTTTGGGTTTACTCCACTTTGATCACTCTAGGATATTTTTGTGTCCACATTTTTGTGTCCTAAAATCACCTGCTGGCTATTATTCAACTAGGTGACCAAAATCCTCAAGTATTTTTTTATTGTTTTTTCTCCCTTCTAATCACCTAGTTAATATATATTTTTTAATATATTTTAGTTTGTTATCGTACCGATTACCAAGTTCATTGTTCTTTTTTTTTGTGTTGTCAATCAAGCACTTTTTTGGCCTATAATTTTTCCAATGTTATTCCAAATAATAAACAATTTATTAATCATTTTGTTTACATATCCAAGTACTTAGAATTTCGATTAAATCAACCAGAGTTATTCAGTTATGAATGATTGGTCTACGTTCTATCCTTTTTGGTATAAATATGATTTTTTGATTTATTTTAGGTTAAGCGATTAAGAATGTTTTAAACTATGTGATAAATTTAATAAAACATGTGAATCTATAAATATTTTTTTTCTATTATTGTGAGGCAAAACAGTTAGAAATATATCGGTCAATTTAACTTAAGTGGGAATTATACAAGTAAAACAGACACTATTCTAGAAATTAATTAACGAAGGTAGCTCGATATTTATAAAGGCCCATTACGTTAACTAATAAAATTTCATTAAACTCTTCCAATTTGCATTTAAAATGTGTGCTCACGTACTTATATACTTAAACACCTACACAAGTACAAACGTCGTAACCGTCCGAATTCACCATTATATTAATACCCTTATCAAAAAACAAGGCACATTACAAAATGGCCGCCATTTTCATGAGTTTGCGCGCGGGAAAACGCTCGTGAGCCAGCCTGGAAAATTATAACAAAAGGCATCCACCGCTATCTTTCTAATTATTGTAAATCACCTTGCTACAGGCGAGATAAGACTGTGTACACACGACTCCAGAAAGTCTTAGACCACATAGCAGAAATCGTCACTTAATACCTTATCATTTCTAACTGGGAAATACTATGAAACATTCAGTCTAAAAAGGCCTAAGTCTAAAAGTATTTATAGAAAGTCCCGTCTTTTAAAAATAGGAAGAAGTTAAGTACGATTCAAAACCTTGAACGCCCAATTTGCTCTGCATTTGATGCGATATACGACGTTCTACAATGGAGATCAGAACTCGTTCGATGAACGGACCCTCGCTTGGTATAATAACATCGAAAAATGTTTTAGATTCAATTTCCTGTATAGTAAACATCGGTTTAGAATTTTGACACATGTTAAATGAAAGATACAATTATTAAATATCAAACAATTGAAATATACTTACCTAACTTACTTTGGTGTTCCTTCCACGGCGTCCCTTCCATGGCCTGACTTGAAATTGGAACTCTAGTGTTAGCTACCGATGAAACTGTGGAAGTAGTCCATAGAAATTGTAAAAAACTAGAAATAATCATAGAAAGGAGAACGATAATAATAAGCAAATCATAAAATGCCATACTTCCGAAAATAATGATTTTGCAACCAACTGTACTCTTCTATATCAACGTAGATATAGGGTGGTGCACCAAACCCGCACACATCGACAGCACCACCTGTGACTACAACTCACCCTACACACACTAAAATACCAAAAAACCATGTAACTATAGAGCCCTACCTCCCTCCTGTTTCACTGTTTTTCAGACGAAAAGAGGGATCACTAATATTTAGACGAGGCTCTAATGAATTTGGTCAACGGTTTCAAAGCGAGTGTTTACGTGTCGTGATATGACTTGCTGCAGTAAATTATATTTTAATGCAAATAAGTTTTAAGTGGAGTTTGTCAAGTGTTGCCATCGTCGAGATAGTTACTTTATGCGACTTTTGGGATTTTCCGGATATTTTATGGTATCCTTACCTATATTGAAAACTACCACTTAATCTACCTGACTTTATGGGTACCTACATTTAAAATAAATTTTATTTATCCTAAAAATTATTTTTTTAGATGCGGAAAGGTGTATTGAAAAAAGTTATAGAAGTAGAAAGAGGCTAGAAAAATAAAAAGTTAAAGACACAAATAAAATACATAATAAGTACACAAATAATATTAAGTGATAAGACATAATATTAAATGATAGATCATGACATATAACCTGAAACTCGCAAGTTCACTTATGACGTTGTAGCTAAGATAATAAGGTTTCGACACTGACGTACGTAGTTGAAGTCGAAACTTCATACATTTTCTACGTTGTTGTGCGTTGATCGACGGATATGACGGAGCAATGGCTCGCAAGTTCACTTGTCAAGCTAAACACGGCAATCAGAAGGTCTAAAACAAACTGGATAGTCGTAACGTGTGCTAGATAGTTTAATGTACGAGTAACGCCCGATATTGCTCGCTCGCGGCTCACTCCGATCTAATACTATCCAATTAAATTGCCAGCAATTTATGAGCAGTACTGCCCCCGCGGGAGGTGTCCCGAATTTGTTAGTTTTATAATGCTACAGATTTATTCTGTATTTGTGTATTCTTAATTGTTTGACAATCTCTAACACATATTTATATTTTTCCTTCTTCATTATGATATACCTTGTAAATAAAATCTTACAATTTCTTAAGGTCATCGATACTTTTCGAGGACAATAGAAATAAATGAACTCACTCCTAAGTAATTCCTAAGGGATATCAAATTAGGATAGTAATAAGAAAAAGGAAAGGACCTATTTCTTTCAATATTCCTTTGAATTTCCCTTACGAAACTCAATCGCCCGAGGACAGTAATATTCCATTTTGTTATATAATAACGATTTTCCTTGCCAATGGCAATTCGTCGTCATTGAGCGTAAAGTACGAACGTAGCTTTAGTTGAAGCGAACATAGGTAATAATAATATAGTTATTGTTATACCTACCAATCTTTGTACTAACATCCTAAAACTGAAACAAGTATCAACTCAGTATCGAATGTTTTCGCGTACATTGCGGCGTCAGTTCTCGACGTGCGTTTCAAATTATGAATCAAAGGATCGTTGGACTAGGGTTTTGTGGAATTGTTAGATGCTTCTTTGGTGTCCGGAACGAGAGGTAGGTTTCGACGATCCGACCTGGCTGCTATCTGCAAAATCAATGTGGCCATTAGCAAGTTGGCGCGCAGTCGCAAAGCGGTCGCTAGCTGGCGGCGGCAGGAGTTACTGGCCGGAATAGCCAATGCAGATGCGGTCTCCAATTTTCCGTGCATCAAATGCATTCCATATCGATTCACGAGAGTATTTGTAGCTCGCTAGCTTGTTATTTAGTTGAAAAATTAGGTCATGCTGTTTTTAAGACTTGGAAAATAAATAAATCTTTTGATAATCTGTAGTATTTAAACCAAGACGACGACACCCGAAGTGGAGATAAGTTTAACGCGTCTGTTTATCTGTATGTCTGTCCTTAATCGTAGCAGCCAAAGACTGAACCGATTTTTTTCTAGTTTTAATCTAGTTTTTTATTTGATAGAGAATTTAATCGAGAGTATTCTTAGCTATGTTAGGACTATGTGTGTCCGTCCTGCCGTCTTGAAACCAGTCTCTTTCAAATCAGCTCTTTTCTAGTAAACGGGATGATGCAAATAACTTCTGTAGGGTAGATTGTGGCATCTTAAAACAGCCATACGGCTGAATCGATTTTTATGTAGTATGTCTATTACGTGAATTCTAACTCAAAAAACTGTGAATAGCTATGTATAAGGAGACGAATTCGATTTCAAGTATCTATTTCCAGCTGCAGAACGGTGTTCCCCCGACGTGACAACGTTAACGTATCAAAATATTCCTAGGAATTACATTTTAACATACTTAAAGGTCTATTAAATAGATAATATCTATAAAAAATATTATTTTTTGCATTTTAGGATTTTTTAAATTTTATATTTGACTTTTATGCATAATATTATATATGTCTATATCAGTAATTGAAAAGTTTTTGTACGGAACTGATAAAAATAATATTGAATAATTTCACATACACACATCGACTGTGATTCTATAATGAATGAACATAACATAAGAAACAGGAAGTAAAGAAATTGTTATTTAAAAGTAAAGTGTTTAAATAATAAGGAATACCTAGCATTGTTAAAATTTACGTCAACAAATTAAACTACTTAATCGCAATGAATTTAAAATTAAATACAAAGACACGTCAATAAATCTACTAAATGACCGATTAGAAACTAATATATTAGTGGTTAATTTACTATAGATGCTCATGAATACTTATTTAACTATACAAGGTAAGTAACTGTGCCATTTCAATAAACCAACATAAATCTGAATAATCATTGTGAACAGTATAAATTTATGTCGTATAACATTAAAATTGGTTCATAAATTTTAATGTCGGCTTAACAATATTTTATGTAGATTAGATTGACCTACAGCAACTGTGATTATCCGTGGCCCAAGGTTCTACAGTAGAGTTACGTGTAGCTTTTAGTAGAAACTACCGGCCCGTCCCGGTTTCGCTCAAGTAAAAACATAATAAATTGTACACTTAAACCTTCCTCAGGAACCACAGTATCTATTGGTGAAAACCGAATGAAAATCCGTGCAGTAGTTTTCGAGTTTAACGCGAACAGACAGACGGCGAGGTCTGAGTTTTATAATATGTGAGGATATGAAAAGCACCTACAAGTCAAGGCTCCGGTAAAACAAATACAAATTAAACACCTAAACCATTCTCAATACTATCTATTTATTTCTATATAAAAATCCGCATTAAAATCCGTTGCGTAGTAGGTACGTGGGTTGCACCGTCAACTTTAACATTAACTTTAACATGCGCAAAAAGTAGTACGCCATTTTGTCCAAACGTCAGCGCCGGTTATAAACAACGTCAAATTTGACGGTGCAATTCACCTTTAAACAACTAGGGACAAATAGCGGGAAGCGACTTTGCTTTGCATATACCATGTAGTATTACTACAAATTAGTAGAGCATCTGGGTCTCCATAAGCTCTATTAATATATCCCAACTGTTTAACTCAAGTTTCAAGTAACAAGGATTAAATTATCAGATTGCAAATATCCCGAGCGATAAGAAAATGGCGTAACAAGATTATCTTGTAAAGTGATAAGACTCGACAGATAAAGGTCCTTACGATAAACTATTAATTTTAATTTTCCTTATCTAATACTAATAAAGAAAATAAGACAAACTTGCAATTACAATTTTTCAGAAGGGAGATTTTCCAATAAGATTGACAACTGACAACTTGAAATATTTTGATTTCAATGAATGAACTCATTATTTTTACAAATCTCCCTCACCATTTATTTATCTTGCAATGTAACTATATGTATGTCGCTATGTCCATTTATGTCTCGTGTGGAATCAAGTTTACAAGTCAAGTTTGAAGCAGATAATCTTCTACAGATTGAGCTGAAATTTTGCGTACACACGTTTAGTTTGTTTGACAATGAATTAATATGCATAGGCATAAGCGTGATTCGATGGTGCTTCCAGGAATGGCCCACACCTGGGCAACTCCTCACATATTGAATGCAATAAGCTCTCTCTAACACTAATAAAATCTTGTGTCAAAAATTACATTTTTGTAAAAAACTTATTCTCATTGAAATCATAAGAAAAAAGAAATGAGAAGTCACTGCTATTTATGTTAGGGTGAATCATTTTAAATACGAATTAAATATTCGATTTAAATATATAATTTAAATGAGCATTTATACATATCAACATTTAATAAGAATTCATAAACATAAATTTGTCATAAGTACCTACGCTTTGGGATACACTTCTAAAACGAAAAAAAAAACCACTATGGTATGTTCCACCAGTTCTATTCGGTATAGCCCAGTTTTCGAGTTTTCTTTATATATTTTTTACTAGGTATACCTAGTAAAAAATATATAAAGAAAACTCTGAGAGTGTAATTTACCCTCTAGATTCCAGTGTAGATAGTATTTGTTGAGAGCACACTCAACAAAAGTATCGAGTGATAGAAGTGCTTGTAACTTCTCATAACATTTACAAATATTTATTAGTATATTTGTGTCGCCGTCTAGAAGTATAAATTATAGCTACAATCGGATTTAGGGTCTACGTACTACAATGGGTATTATTGATGTTACATATTGGAAGCAAGAAAATTTGTTTTAGAAAATCTGTAATTCTAGATTCCTATTTTCATTCCACGCTTATACTTATTTTAACTATTATTGTATCGAGTATTAAAAAAAACACTTCTATAGTTCGGTAATTCATTTGAAGATACTTTGAAGTAAGTATTTTATTAGAATTATGTAAATACCAAAATTTAAATTGGTTTTTAAAAAACAATAATAAATAGACATACATATTAAATAAGCCTTATAGTGCGTGTATTTATTCTTAACGCAGATTTTATAGCATCAACACAACGCCTCTTACTGGAGTTGCTTCGTTCTAATGGAAAGTTTAATCTTTTACAAAAACTTGTACTACGACATTAGATCTATTTTGAAGAATATAAAAATCTACGACAATTTTATGCTCTCGTTGCTTGTAGTGAAATTAGTTACGTTGGTGCTAACTTCTTTATAAGGCAACTTGCTTGTAGCTTGCTATACAAATTAATATGCATTTTTCATGGGCTGCTTTACATATTAATCATACTTGGACGACGTTCTCGCCACAGGGTGCCTGGTTTAGCAAACACTATTTCTAGGATAAGAGCTTGTAGATTTTTAATATTAATATTCATAAACCATTAAGCATCCACTGAGAAGTAATATCCTATTGATTAAGTCATTCAAATATGAATAAATCGATAGAAAAAGGATGCACTATTACTTGCCCGGTTCTGGCGTTTTGTGTCAACCTTACACTTAAATAGTTGTGACTACGAATGATCCAAGCAACTGATGAGGTATATAAGTACACAACTAGGGTACTCTCTACCATGTGGTCGGGTGACTTCGTTAAAGTTAATGGAAGAAGCATGATATAGGATGCTTCATGTCAATATGAAATCGTACCTTTGCTTAGACTTAGGGTTGCACCAGTCAACCTTGACGTTAATTTTAACCTGCGCCGCCGCATAAGACAAAATGGGGTAAATTGCGTTGATGTGCGCAGGATTAAGTTAACGTAAAAATTGACTGATGTATCCAAACCTTAGAATAGATGAATGATTTTCTTCTTCTCAACATATTTTCGTCCATTGCAAAACATAATATTATACCTTACGTAAGTCACTCGTCAATACTCTTCTTCTAGCTCCAAAACTTTCAGATAGTTTTCAAAGGCCGTCGAGCCCAGTTGCGTCTGTCGATTTTCTTTTCCATCATGGTCGATAATCTAGAAAATACCATGAGAATATTTGAATAAGATCTCTTATAACAATAAACTTCTGACACCAATAAAGTTTTTGCAAACACCAACAAGCCAGAAGCAAAAATCAATCGATTCAAGTACTCATAACTCGCATAATCCGTTTACAAAAAAGGAAAACCTCTCGATATTGAGAAGCGTGTTAGTATCGATACTTATGGCTATGTTGAGGAGGGGTAGCACGATAAACATAGACCAACAATCTACATAGACCATACAATAAATGACTAAAACAAAAGCAATGAATGAGTAGCTTATAATAAATCTAAAACTATAAAATAAATACACAAGTGGATTAAGAAATGAGATTTTTATTTAATTTTGAAATAATTGAATAAAAATAACTAGCTAAATTTATTTTTCTTGGAATTTGTTTTAAATTTCTGTCGTAGTCTATTTTATCTATATGTACGTGACGTTAAACGTTCCTGAATCGATACTGCAGGCTCTGTCTGAATTTAGACGCATTGGAAACCTTTTCTTCAGTACCTTCACGTAGCGTCGATATTCCAATATGCTATTATAACAGTTTACGATATCGATATGCCGATAGTTTCGTCCCTAGAATTGACTTTGAGAGATTTGTATTAATTGAATTCTTTTCCTTTTCAATACATAAGTATAAAGTTTATTTTTTTTTTACTTGATATTTTATAAGCAAAACGCACGAGAAACGGTTTTAGATAAGCGTTTTTTACAAAATTGCCAGGCGTTATAAAGATAATATCGCTATATTATCTTACACTCATTATATAGTACTTGGTAATTAATCAAAATTATTTTATATGTTTTGTACACATTAAATGAATGATGTGTACCTGAAAATCAGCGTTTAATCTAGTAATAACACAAACTGAGGCAGTGAAAGAAGAAAACAATTTTTGAATAAATGTCTTCTTTATTTCATGTCTTCAGTTCTTTTGCGGCAATTTAACCGAAATATCATTTCATTATTATTAAGTTTGAAAATAAATAATTTGAAACTTAAATAAAATAAACAGTTTGTGATGAGACTGTCCAAGTAATTTTTGCACGTGCCAAATGACACCCGCCTTTCTAATTTTCCAATCGAAACTTTACACAATGAAACAGAATGGTTTCCTCAATAGAATAAAAGAAAAATCGAAATAAAAGAATGGAGTTTTCTATCGCATTCTGAATAGTTTGCAAGCGGATCGCAGTCGCCATACTCAATTCTAAGGTTCCTATTACGTGTAGGTGCCATTTTAGAAAATATATTTCACCGTACGTGAAAAGAAATCCTCATACAGTGCTAGACGACTTACGCGACCACCTTGGTCTCAAGGTACGAAGATAACAATTGTTCATGTCGTGATGCGATGTAGAAAATCGTTGATATTCTCATAAGCGATACACACATGACATGACACATATAAACATTTAAAGCAATACTTAAAAATATAGAGTGTATTTGTTAATTCAATATGTGTATCATATCATTGATGTTTATAATAAACCAGATAGTTTGTTGTTTCATTTAAAAATTCATTTATTGAATAAAAGCTCATTTTATTAGATATTCCTTGTAATGTACAATATTTTATTTCATTTTTTGTATTAGTCTTATCATGTATATAGTGCGACTGGAATACCTATATGTAGTTTATTTAATAGACTTATTTAATAAGACTTATTTAATAATATAATTTCAGTTATAGGTTTTATATTATATAAAATCTCTTAAGAGAATATACGAGAATTTTTTTAGTTCGTTAATATTACAATTTGCTGTTCCTTAATTCTAAAATTTTGCTTTTAATTCTATCTCGAAATTTAAAATTAGGGGCACTACCAACACACGTAATGGGAGTTCGTTGCAGGGGAGCGTTAGACCATGAAATTGGCCCACTATGCCGTCAGATCAACGTATACCTATTTAATCGCCGCCAGCAAATAGGATTTCTGCTGTTTTCATAAACAACTGGGTTCAATACTAACAGTTTTAATATTAGTCAAAACATATGTTCACCAACGAGCTTCAGCACGTCGCCCGCGTTTATTGCGTGCGTCCGCACATAGCATATTTTTGTCAATATTTCAGGTTCTAAACAATGGATCGCCATGAAACCTATATCAGTTTTTAAGTTAGACCATCCGCTATACAACTGTCAAAACCGCATACAAATTCCATTCACCTGTTTCTGTGTTTTGCGCGATTAAACATATATAGACAAAAAATCTAAAAATAATTGTTTTGGCTTCTATAATATAGATATAAAAACCCTCATTATTATTTTTCTTTAATATCTTCCATGCACCTACAGACACAGCCCACTTACAGTTTTATTATTATGTGTAGTGTATAGATTACTCAAAACATTTTCACGTCAAATTTTTAATCACACTTGTACATAATACTATTTATCTATGAGACAATAATCAGTCTTGCAATTTTTAAATTAGTGCTGAGTGTTGTTTGTGTAACTATTATAGTTCACATACGATTTCTTTGTATGAAAGGTTGGCTGTTATAGTGTTATCTTTATTTATAGTTATATTAATTTATTAAATCCATTACATCAAAGGTATACTGTAAATAAGTAATAACACTAGTACCTACATCTAAGTTATTAGTACAAAAGGTCAGCTACACTTAATCAAAATTTGCCCTAACATTATTTTTAAAATGAGTATTTTTATGTTATTTTCTTTCGCCATAAAGAATTACAAATCTCTATGGTATAAAAAAATCGAAACTTGTTGAAATTCATATTTTTTTAACTACTTTCTAAGGTAGTATCAGTAACAATCGCCAATACTAAATGAAAAACATCAAAATTTGTTTTGGTTGTTATATTATCTACTGCAGGCACTTTTAAGAGCCATTAGAATTTGCTATGATCGCTTTTTGAGATATCAGGCGCCATAAAGGTAATGTTAGATAGGGGTTCTCGAAAAAACCATCAACAAAAACTACAAGGCAAAAGTTTCAGACGAAAGGTCGAGGCAAAAAATTGTTTGCGTTTAAAGTTTAATATTGCTTGCGGGGCTTGCTATTTTCGCAATACTTTCTCTTTTAAAAGGTAGCGAGTTTCGGCAAGCGATTTTCAATTTAGTATGGAGTAGTCCCACCTATTGTGAATTCTGTAGCTCGGAAATTTATTAGACAGCAGCAGTGTCTGTGGAGAATGGAAAATGGCGGAGTAGTAGAATATATTGCATTATGGATATAACTCATGGTTTGTTTTTGGCGGGGATCCGACAAACGTTATTGGTATTTAGGGGTAGTTAACTATTAGGGTAATGTTTTTTCTTTCTTCCTGTGAAATATGTGACAGTGACTGTTTTAAGAATGACTTGCCGACAGTGGGGTCGTTAGTTCTGGTGAGAATTAATATTGTTTTAAGTATGCAGTGACAAGATAAAGTTTAAATAGGGTCACATCGGATCAAAGTCTTAGTAAACAAAAGCTGCTAATATATTCGAAATCTTTAAGTATCTACAGTGGGATTGGCATGAGAGTTTGAGAGAACGTAGTTTTATCGAAAACGTCATCTTTTATATAGAAAAAGAATATTGCCTATTATAATAAAATGAACAATTAATTTATTACCTGTAGATGTATTTACACAAAATTTCAGCACCAGTACAGCAATTGTGTTTCTATAGTAGTTCGAAAATGCTTTAAGAAGTATTATTGTACCTGATATTACTAGACAATATTTATCAGATGTGTACATGATTTAAAATTATAAGTATGGCCTCGTGCGA
This sequence comes from Plodia interpunctella, assembly GCF_027563975.2. Taxonomy (NCBI): domain Eukaryota; kingdom Metazoa; phylum Arthropoda; class Insecta; order Lepidoptera; family Pyralidae; genus Plodia; species Plodia interpunctella. The sequence continues at coordinate 6,934,694 of NC_071302.1, read as the reverse complement.
CTAAATGACGGTAGTTATAAAAGTCATTATGAGACAGCTTGGATTTCATTTTACACCAGCGTTCGAAAAACACTTGAAAAGAAATTAGACTTGGATGGTCATTGACTTGAAATAAGTAGTTACAGATATACACGTCTTTATTCCTACGGTGTAGACAAAGCTATGAGTTGCGAAACTTGAAGAGCACGTTGTATGGCGGCTTATTAATGAGATTAAATAGTGATAAGATTTCTGCTTATCGGTTATGAGAAAAGCGGCGAAAGGGTATTTCGTTTCCCAGATATTTATTTAGTTTAATGAAAAATTCGTACTGGAATTATTCAGTTTGATATCATAGGAAATTTACAAAGATACAAGTCTAGAAACTGTAGTGACGTTCTGTCTCTTTTAGTCTTATAAACCTTGACTGACTTTATTAATTTTTAGAAGAGAGAGAGAGAGAGAGAGAGAAAAAGGGGACAATCGACAAGGAACTATGAGTTCAGGACTAGACGCGCACCAAGACTGAGGACAGACTGACTTCTTTCCAAAAATACAGCCTTTGGAAAACGACGCCCCTTCAAGAAATTGAGTTACCGATTGAGAAATTAAGTTTGTAACCGCATAAGGAGGGAAGAATATACAGATACAATAGGTGTTGTATACTACATACTTCCAGGTGGAAGTATTATATGTATAATCTGTGCTATAGGATACCTTTTACTTGAAAAACAATGTGGGTTGTTAGTTACATGAGTACCATTTCTGTATTTATAAAAATACTATTTTGTTTTATCAAGCTCTGGGTTTTATACGATCGGTCTTTGGTATCATAGATACTCAGGATCCTTCGTAAATATGTACAAGCACAGATTATATAATGGATATAGTAGGAGAAAAACAGTAAGTAAGAAGAGGAAATATGATACTAACCACTGAATATATATGAATTTTTTCTTCAATCTCATGGCTGATGATGGTCGTGGCCATTATGTGGAATGTAACACTCACAATGACTTCCGAGAGATAATACATGTCCTGCCATTGCCTTTTCCATTTCACACCATCATCATCAGCCTTTTAAACGTCCCCACTGCTGGGTCACATGCCTTCCTTTTAGATGGATAAGGTGTATGGGCCATGACCCATCGTGCGGATTTTTGGGTTTTCACGACTGCATTTCACAGACTAGCTGATAAATCGTCAACTAGATTGCAGGATTTCACACTATTGTTTTTATCACTGTAAGCAAGTACATAGTGATATATAATGAAACTGCTATATAAAGCATACATGATATAGTCTGGTATGCAAACGCATGTGGCATTTATAGTACGTTCTGGCCACGTGGTCCGACTTCCTTTGTCCGAGCGATCGGACAAGATTTTTTTCTGTGTGTTCGTATAGCACTGTAAGGAATTTTTTTCTCTATTATTCGAATATGGGACATTACGATTCACAGGCTCTCAACCACAAAACCACCACCGAAAACTTAGAAATATTTCCTTATTTTAATTCATAGGTAAATAAATGAACACCAAAAAATAATAATACAAAGATGGACATTATTTTATTAACTCTTTATTTCTCTTGAATTTTTGAAATTAATATTACAATATTCAATGCGGGCTTCATACAATCACCCAACTATTTGCTTATATACCACGACACAGTCACGTTGAATCGTACCATAGATCACACTTGACCATAAATGCCAGACGTAACCCGTCGTCCTAGCTGAGCTACAATTGCCAGTAAGCAGCGCGACGCAGCGTGACACGATGTATCATACGAGCATCGCGTCGTACAGTGCTTAGTCGCTGCAGTTAGGACGCTGGATGTGATCCGTATAAAACTGAAGTTATAACTTTTTCTTGATTGCACTTATCAATCATGGACAATTTTCTACAGAATACTTAGAAAGATCCATGAAATTACTGCCCACACAGGGTGTATAAGTAATTGAGTAGCTTTAATACAGCATGTTTATTACAACTTTAATTTTTTATGAACTGTTTTTTTTCTACTATACGCAGGCATTATGGCCAAGTATTTAAACACAAATCTCAATACATAAATACATAACATAAACAAAAAGAAATATAAACAAAAAAATAATGCGCCACATAAACATTCACAACTATGTACACTTAATTTTAAGACGATTTAATAACTATTTTCAAAAATATAGATATAGGTACATACATACATAGCTACATTTATGTTAAGATAAAATTGATCGTTTAACTAATAAGGGAAGTCTTGTTAACATCGAAATGAACGCAACGTTAATAACGCAACATTTAAAACTTAATATAAACGAAACTGAACATGTATAACGTAAGTTCTGAAATTAGAAAAAAGTTTTTTTTAACTCGAAGTTAAAAAAAGACGCTTTGCTATGCAAAGCATCGAGGACAATCGATTTTATAATATCCAAAATAACAAAAAATATAATCATATATAAATAAAATAATATATAAAAAAATACTAAAATCATATTATACCCAATGACCCGCAAATTTGTGTTACGATAGACAACATCGATATAAGTAGTCGATGTTGCATGCACGTACAAGATTCTAGAACGAAATATATTTACCGCAGTACCAAGTCACTTGCATAGCAAAGATACGCCATTCATTTACATATATTCAGTAAGGTTACAGTATAGGTAGCTACAGACTCTACTACAAAAATATTAGCAATATGGCAAGACAGCATTACGGATGGAGGTCGTATATAATCTATTTAACAAATTGCTCATTGTTTCTCTGAATTACAACTTTACGAGTAAGAAACAATAAAGAAAACCTGCAGTAAATCATGGACGAACATGTACGAGTATCATTACTATGTTACAAGCTTTGCCTATAGTTGGAACGAAACTTAACAGCCGATTAGGAGGAAACTACCAATTTAATACTTTAAAACGGTTTCTAATTTGCACAGTCCCATAAAACAAGATGTCAAGTTGAAAAACAACGGATCGTATGAAAAAAAAAAACAATTCAATTCGTATACACAAATTCTGTTAATTTTGAGTTCAAATTCAACATTGTGTAAACACGTCCCTCTTTGTTCAAAAATTCAAATTATTTACCAATTACAAACATACTAAATCTTTAAGCGTTTAATTCAATTCAATACTAATTATCGGATTACGCTTAAAATTTATTACAAGTGTCTACGATTAATAACTATGCATTATAATTTATAAAGCCTACTTATACCAAAGTTACTTAAGTACATTTTGTTCGATAATTCTCGATTTATAGTTAAAGTAAGATGGGGAAATTTAATACTAATGACAACCTTATTCTGTATGTTACTAACAAAGACATGAAAGTTAAGTAGTCAACAAATGCGGCCAATGAGTTTTTAATAAATTAGGTATTTACTTTATGACAATATTTAATAAATTATGTTTTTGTTTCACTTTTTCATCACCGATAATTTTGCATCGAGCTCATTGAATACAGAAATTTTCTTTTCGGTTTTGTGTATAAATTCATTATTCGAATTTTCAGGTATTTTAAAGAAAAATATAAGTCGTGCGATGATTGTGTGGTTTATCTTAATCTATCGACTTAAAATTTCTCTAATGATATCACGACATTGAAACTATTTACGAATAACACAGTGGACAGATATCGAGAGGAGATTTATCAAAATTAAGCGAAGATTCCAATTTTAATACAGATATCTATTTATTTTTTTAATTCTACCCTGACATTAATTTACGTATAATGGTGACTATCAACACTAATTTATTTCTAATTTTTGTTCAGATATTACGTATTTGAGTAAAAAACAAAAACAATTGGACGCGTTAGAAATGTAGTGGTGTATAGAAACTAGTATATTTTGGCACAATGTAGCACTGAAAGCAAGTAGGATAACGGGCTTGTATATGCAAAGTATGAGATTTTTATGTTTCAATAGAGCGCTTATTCCTTTTTTTTTAGGAAAACTCCGTATTATAGCCTATTCGTAAAGCTCTGTATGGGTACTCGCTCATCCGGCAAATTTATATGTGTACATGAAAAACGTAAAAAAAACACAAGCGCCGACTTTAAGGAAAGCAGTTTGTTTTTATACAAACAAGGTTAAGTATAAGCTGTTTTGGAACTGGAAATATGACTCAACGACGAATGTCTCGTCAACCACTGGGGAAAATATCTACCCATTATTCTTAGCAAATACTTCATACAAAGTCGAACCTATTTAATTATATATAATACACTTACACTACTCAACTTTAATATTACGTGTAAAATTTATATTTAGTCACATTATTGTAATTTATTATATGTATCATTGTTACGTATATAATTTTGAACATCAGATGACTCGGAAATCGTGGACACTGCAACGTTTGCATGTTCCCTTCCTTTTATATTCATTTTGTTCTCGATCTATTTCGATTTAATGGACATGGTATTAGTTAGAATTATCAAAAAATACCGTCTAATATCTTAATCATTCTGATAAACAGAAAGTATAAAACACAACGCTCGATGACGAAGACTTATTTGCAATTGTACTTCCATACGTATTTTGTTATAAATATACACTTTAAATTCTTACGGAATTATCTATGCAGGTAATAATTAATATTTGTCATAATCAATGATTAGAATCGGTACAGTAATTTCACCTACACTTGACGATACTTCGTTTTACAGAATTATTTATACGAGACATACTTCTTTTTTTACTGAAACTACTCTACCAATGTCCAATCACTGGTTATAAATATTTCTATCAAATTAAAAGCTCAAATCATACAACAATCTGCGGACTTAAACTACTGAAGTGAATCACAATCTGATCGAAAATAAAAGTAACTCTTTCGAAATCAACTGATAAAATACAACAAATTTCACAATCATAAAAAAATGTGACCGAAAAAACATAACCAGCCCGCTGACAGCGGGCAAATAATAAAATATACATCAAAATGTACATAATATAATATCTATTAATAAAAATATAACATAATGGATTAGAGTAAGTGGTAGCAATAAATACTATGAGATTCACAGATTTTAAATCTTAACTAACAATACCGAAGTTCACTCGGACATCATAACCTTATTCGAATCTAACGCGTTTGTAAATTTTAGTAAAATATTATTGCAATACAAGGTGTGGTTATGGCAACAAAATAAATGCTTAAAGCACATCACCAGCCTGTCCACCCAGCGAACACCTAGGCAAGTCCTTCGCACTAAAGGAACATTATACGAACAGAGTCTGAGGCCTCCACAACGAGGCCTTTCAGCCGCAAAACATAAAACTAGGATACGAGACGAATAACGCTGCACAGTCCGTCTGGACGCAACACTTCTGTTCATGTATTCACACTATATGATACAGGGTCAGTCAAGAGCGGTGTCATAGGCACCTTACGTAGGGACTTTGTTCACTTTGAGTAGGTCGTTGGAACCTTTATCGATGGGCATCTTCATAGGGTCGTGGTGGTGGGTGACGTGGTGCCCGTGGTGCTGCCCATCCAGCTTCGACTGCTTCTCCTGTTGTTGCTGTTTCATTCTCTCTTGTTCTTCTCTGTCTCTGCGAGCCTGCTCGTTTATTTCTTTAACAGCGCGTAACTCTTTCTTTAACTTCATGCGCCGGTTCTGGAACCAAATCTTAATTTGTCGCTCTGTGAGGCAGAGCGCGTGCGCAATCTCTATCCTGCGCCGACGAGTCAGGTAATGGTTGAAATGGAATTCCTTCTCTAGCTCTAGCGTTTGGAACCTCGTGTAAGTTTGCCGTCCCCGCCTTCGTGGACAACCATTTGGACCTGGAAACAAAGAAAACGAACATAAATTTATCGATCTGGATAGTTGATAGTTACAATAGCCCACAAGGCAATTAACTTAGCAATAACAATAAAATAAGTAAAACATAAATAAAGTTAATTGTTTTTAACAGTTATAATATGGATTTAAAACCGATTTATTGCTCCATATATCACCTTGCAGCATCTCGTGCACGGATTCGCAGCGCGAAACCTCCTCAACGTGGACATAAAATTTCACTTTTATACCATCTTAGATTTTAATGGCTCATTAATATTTTATTGCTGCACTAAAGTTAATTTTAGAGTCATCCGCTACTGGATCCGACCTTAATGTAGATTAATCGCCGGATTTACAAGTAAAAAGTACTAGTCGATATCACCAATAACAGTCATGAAGAAATTGTTAGAAAAAAGTAGCCATAGTGAAGGCAATAAAAATAAGTTGAAACAATCTTTTTCTGAGCAAAAAAGTAACGGAAAGGGTAAGGAGGAGCAAACGGTCCGCGAACTAACAATAGTGTTTATTCTATAAAGAAATCTCTACAAAAAGTCAGGGATGCGTAAAAAAGGGTTGCGCAACTTTCTAATGCTTTGTAAGGTGACTCTTTATGCGCAACCCAGTGAAGTCATTCTTGGAATTTGTGAAAGTCAACCCTTTGCTGATAATAAAATATTCTTTGGTGCGTCCTCATGATAAAACTAACAAAGCTAACTGATCAAACAACACGAAGTGTTTAAAATGAGCACATTTCTCACGTACGGTCTACATAAGTTCAGAAGGCCGGTGGAAGTGGTATTTACCTCGGATCGAGTTTCAAACTGGTTTCCGAGTCAGCTAATAAATAAGGCAAGATAAATGGCCGTCCCATCGTGTATTAAATTGATAGCGGACCAACTGAGCCTCGGAATGTCCGACCGTGTAGGCTGGCCTTTAGATATAGAGAGTTTGAATCGTATAGACATGGCTCATGGATTTATTTATTCCGTAATTAGCTGTGACTCGGAGTTTCACTCCCATGAAAAATTTGGGATAAAATGTAGAGTACATTAAGAGTGATGTGTACTCTAGCACATGTTCTACCCATCTGCCAAATTTCACCGAAATCCGCTTACCAGATTTTATGTGATTGAATAAATATTTTTCTTACATACATCCGAACTTGCATTTATAATATTAGTGGGATATTTTAATATACCTACATATGAAATAAACTTGTGACAATAAAACTTGTTCCAGACGTTCTAAGTTTGAGTACATAACAAAATCTCAAAAAGTATTTTTGGTATATATAATTCGACTTTTCCGTCGATAAAATCACACGTAAGTGACCCGTATTTTCATTAATAAAAATTAAACAATTACTAAACGAAGTTTCAAAATACTTATTTCTGAGATTTAAAAAATTCAGAAAAGTGTATGTAATATCTAAAAGTTTCGAGAACTTTTAGATATTATATACATTTTCAATCCGTTATCTTTTTACAAAGAACGTCTTATTTAGTCTAATAAATTACGAAAAAAATAAAATAAGTGAAAAAATGCAGTCATAAACCCAAAAACATTTTAATAAGGAAAAATATGCAAGAACGAATAAATCATTCGACTGCGCCCAGAGTCAGATATCGCATTTACATGAGCAATAAATTAACGTAACTGCGTTTTTACTGCCGTAATAACATTTACGGGCCATGCTTATTTCAACAAAAACTTAAAAACTGTTTAAAATGTCATAAATAGAGAATGGAATAATTATGCGAGTGCGGTTAGAGCAGACGGGATGAGCATTCCCACCGAGAGTGAAAAAGATAGACATAGCTATTCTAATTTTAAAAAGCAAAGATGGAACCCGAAACACAATACACGCATCCCAATAATGCCATTACGGAGAAAGGTCGTAAGCTGTGTTTGATGACGCGTGAAAGAGATCCTTCTGGTTTATGGGGTAGAGTCCAAAATCTGTGGAAGATGGGGTGCGCTTATCCGTTTTTTGTAGGGGTCGGTGATATGTTAGCGAGGCAGGTTGGCCACCCTTCGTCGTCGCCATGACAACGGACGTTAAGGCACCTCCCGTCAGCTGGCTTCCATTATTATCTGCATCATTGTAGTCGCGAGATACTTGTTATATTGTGTACCTGTAGATCTTTTTTTTAATGGGAACCTCGGTCGATTCCCATGGCTTGATAAAGATCAGATTGAAAATAATGCAGGATATCAGCTAATTAACTTTATCAATTCGGAATTACGTTACAAACAAAGAATGTAACTAAAGGTCTGAGTGAGTTATAGGACTATTTGAGATATGTCTTTGTGTGCACCAAATCGAACGTATATGACCTAAATAGTAACTAATGACGAGGTTTCTTTTGAACAACATATATAAAATTTAAATCTTATACATTATTTAAATGTTTAGGAGGAAAAACATATTTTATTTCTCAAATAGCACTTGAAAAACATTGTCACATGCTTTGAAGTAACTGTTAAGTGCTATTTGAATCGGTGCTATTCAAAATGGCGCGCAGAACGGCATATCTAATAATTCGTCGCCAACTTCGAGATGGAGCATTAGAAAAATAAAAGTGAGAGTTGAACGTGAGCGTAATATATCTCGGGAGGCGAAGCATTAATTAGAGCCATACATTGTGAGGCGACACCGACCGCCTATAAACAAACTGCGACAAGACCAAGCTCTTACCTTACCTCCCTTTTTTCCCCGAAATAAATCTCACGGAATGCCGTCTTATATATTTTATTTAACTTTGAATAAACCTGCTCGCCCTGTGTGGAAACCAGTTTGGTGTAGTATTTGATTAATATTCGCCGCCAGGATCGGAATATTAAGGGTCTGGATATGAATTATAACGCTTTTTGTAATGTAAGGAGGTTATTTATGCACGGAGCCGACGGCGACTGGTCAGATTTGTGGATAGGATGCAGCTATTAGCTCTCTCGACATGACTACGTATAAATTTTTTAGAAAGTCTTCTACTGAACGTACTCGATGGATGCAGCTTTTTAAGAAACATTTTATTCACATCATATAGTTATTTTTTTTTCTTAAAATTGATTTATTCATGTGCAAAGTTCTTAATTTAAATTTAATTCGCAAATACACTTCATCAAGTACCTTTGTGATATAAATTTTACTTATTGAGCACAGAGCTATAAAGCATTCAATGGAGTTGTTTAATACCAAGCTTATATCAATTAATTAAATTGACATGAAAATGCTGGCAAGGGTTACTAAGTCGCTCCAATTTATTGGTTCATAACTCTTTGTCGCCTGTGACTCATATAAAAAAAAACTATTCGAAATTCAAAATCTAGTTCTGTCATTTTTGTTCTTAATTTGAATACTTTTGATGTGCCTTGGTTTCCTTTGCATCTTATAAGAAATCTAACAAATTTGAATATATTGACGCTGACTGACGCACGTAATTAATGATAGAAGATAGAAAAGTGGATTAGGAAAAAGTATTTACGGAAGTCGTAAATATTAAATACGCGTTGGTAAGATGATATTTCGTCGCAAAGTATCGAATCAAAGTGGGTTCAATGCGACTAATTAGTATAAAGTGCGACCGTAAATGTCTTGATATACAAATTATGAGCTGGCACGCACTGATATAAACCAAATATCTATTAACTACTTACTGTCTATTAAAATAATGTGTCGTTGCAAATCGACACAATCTTTTTTTAATATTCTAATGTAGTAACGTAGTATTACGTTTAGTAGACAAAGCAAGTGGTTTCCGCCCTAGACTTTAGTACCATATCCATGGATGTCATGCAAAATAGCTTTGCCATCCGATAGATAACATCATGCCCTAAAAGGGTAGAAATCAATCAAAATTAGAGCCAAATCTTCGAAATTGAGATGCTTATTTTCTAAGCGGCCTTCGGTTTCGGGGCGCCACAGCCGAAAATGAGCTTTCTCAAATGAGAGAGAAGTATGTTTAATTGATAAGTGATCAATTATTAATTAGATTATTTGCATTATAATAAAAGATCGCAATATCCGTGCACACTAGACAAGAAACATTTGAAACCGCTTTGCTTGGGCTCCGTCGCTCCACGGCTAAGGCTCGATTCAGCGCGATAGACGGGTAAAGAAGCTTAACAAATCTAATATCAATTTAAAGATCAAAAGTAAATGACGTAACAAAGCTGTACCAGTACTCTTGTAGTCGCACGTAGTCAATATCTCGGCGGATGAGTGTCGGAAAAGACTATTTTTGTTCATTGCGAGTCAGTTAAATCATCACAATGTGGTTCTGTGCTGCGTTTGGTTAAAGGACATTGGCTCAGAATAGGGTTGCGGATGATCGAACTATTTACACGGAATTATTATTTACTACAGGTCCATCTAGGCTTTATTCATTTAAAAGCATAATAAAAAGTCTATGTCAAGCCTATGTTACTCCTGAAGATTTTGTCTGTCTCTGTGCCAAATTTCATCAAAATACGTCCAGTAGTTTTTGAGTTTATTCATTACAAACAAAAGTATAAATATTTTCTCTTTATTTTGTACTACATTCAATTCTTTGATTTTCGTAGCCAATATTGATAAATTGGTAAGTACCTAATTTCAATACGCAAAGTTAATTCAAATTTGAATGCTTTGACTTCATTTTCATAAATGAGACCTTCGCGGGCACTTTTCCATGTCAAATTTCAATTCTAAAAAGCAACAAACTACTAGCCGTGGCGAATCCCATTGTTTTAATTTTGTTTTTATTTTGATTTAAAAACCAATTTCAGTAAGTACTTTCTATATCAATATAGTTTAGAGCTAAAATAGTCCAATCGATAAAAAATAATTAAGCTTATACCTTAATTTATTATAATATAATTACAATTAATACTGGTGATAGATTTACTAAGATGATAAAAAAATATTAAGTACAAAGTATGAGTACTGGCCACCAATATTTTTTTTTCCTTGTAGATTTGTTTACGACATCCCTAACAGTCCCTGCGCCTGAGTCGAAACGATCTTTGATCCGGGACGGCGCGCCTGGCTGACGTCACGATTTATTCATCCGACTGTACATTCACTACACTGTGTATTTACACACGGCACAAGAGCATACGGCGCGGATACACAACTACAAGATACTGTGACATTTTATTTATTAAAGAAATTGTTTAAAGTAATTGAATCTTTTCTTCTGTATTTTGTAAGTTTTGTGCATATGGATTTGATAAAAAATCATTGAACATAAACTTTCTTTAATTTACCTTTTCTCAAACAAGTTCTCTAGAATCCTTATAGTTCCCTAGTTGATTAGATATTCCTATTTTTTTGTTATAATGCGTTAGTCGGACTGATCTGTGAGATACTATAACAAGGACTACAATTAACAAAAGCATACCTACAGTTACATTTGCATAGTATCTATCTATCAATGCAAAAATTCATCCACAAGGTTAGCAACCAGGCAATTGCATGAATGCGTTCGAGGACTATAGCACAAACAGAAACTGTAGTCAACTGCAGCCAACCTGATTTAAAGCAGGTCAACGCCCTGAGCTGCAATGCTTTATTATATTCTCCACACCCTCGGTTGTGGTACAGCATTTAAATCTTGTTTACTCCTTGCACTGACTTTGCTGATTGTAGCTCTGAATGATAATCTTGAAGGGCCGGGTTGAATTGAGTAAAGTTTTCTTAGTCGGATTATGTTATTGTATTCTGATTTTCTTTATTGAAAAGTACAACATGTATTTACCAATATTTTCGTCGATCGATATAGAATAATTCAGGACAAAGAAAGTTGGTGTAAACGTAAGAACTATACTCAGTGGGTTACAGAAGGCTAAAAATGATGATGATAATGAGAATTTTTTTACTAATAAAAAAAATCTAAGATCCCATACATTTTTAAATAACCACTAGAAAGGAAAAAATCCGGTCAAGTGCTGAACAAGACGTCGATTTTAGCTCAACGGGGCCAATTATGCGAAATATTTGATTTGTGAGTTGAAAGAGACTATATATCAGAGCATGTGTCAACAAATTTCAACTTCATAAATGAGCGTTTAATTTGACAGACGGACGGCAAAATGAACAGTGATACTATGGTAATGGTTCCGTTTTCACTTTTTAAGGAACGGAACCATAAAAAGCGATGATGCAATTTGTTACGTTAATGTGCAATAAATTGGGCGTCTCAATATAATTCTGTCATCGACATATCGATAGCTAGATATACAGTCGACCTATAAACATTTTTACGAGACGATATAATATTCATCGTAACAACACAAAGTGTTATAATAAAAATACAATAAACCGTTGTTACATGTCATGAACGATTCAATTATGCCTAACGTCAGATAGCATCTGAGAGACAGTTAAGAAGTCGCAGATTGCACGTTTATTACCATAATAACATTCTATTTATTACTAAAGCATAATTATACATTGTGCACATTATGACAACTATATTGATAGTGATGACTTTATCCAAGATAAATAGGTTATGCGTTATCGCACAAGGCATATAAAGATCGATTTAATTGAGACAGAATGTTTCTATTATTCTATGTTGCTTATTACATTAAAGATATAATGATATAAATAATAAACGATTCATTAAATACCTAATAATGACCATTTTAACGATGCATACCATTAAAAAATATATTATAAAATATATTATAAAATATATTTTTGGCTTTGTAAAACAGTGACATTTATCATTGAAAAATTAATTATAGTACAGTATAATATTCAGTATCTAACAATATTTCCTCAAGTGTAAAATTTTTTATTTCATAAAATGTTTATTTTATAGTTTTTGAACTTTTAGTTTTCACAATAGATGTGTTGTTATATATAGATAGTTGAATATGCGTATGCATTATTAATTTCTTTATTTACTTGTTATAAAGATACTTGATATATACCTACTTAAATAAAGCGAATGAGTAGGCTTTAACATATTATTGGAGTCTAATGACTAATTGATTAATGATAAAATCAATATTAAGACATTTTTCAAATTTAACAAGCGTTTTTGGTTTGAATATAATGAAGGTATGGAATCTATATTATTGTATATTTCAAAATGAATCATTATTCTTGATACGTTATTCCAAACTCTGGCTGGCAAAAAATTGTATAAAAAATAAAGTGTTTTTTTAATGTGTCGGTTATCTCAAAAACTGGCCATAAGGTTGCTCTCAACATTTCTCGGTAGCTGTACGAACGAGTTCGTATGCTGGGCACTGAGAGGACGTTAGTTGAATGCACAATGAACCCTGGGCACGACTAATATCTCGTAATTGAATGGCGCCAATGCACTGGTACATATTTCATGCACTATTCCACGTCAGCTTGCATGTACTTGACTTGGCATAAGATCCGTTCAAGAGATATTCGGAGTGTAGGATTGATTTCTAACAATGATAAGCTAAATATGCGTGAACTCATAACATTTTTAAAAAATCTAGAATTTTAAATTTGCTCAGTTTGATAGAATTTATATGTTTTTTTTTTGTATCGGTACTTAAATAAAACTTGTTTGTAGTTTTGCATGATTTTCTAAAAATGTTAGAACAAAATTAAGTTAAGGCATTCCAAAAACGAACATTGTTACACACGTGTGGGTAAGATATAATATAGTCGCGAGCGCCAAACGTAGCCAGCCAGTGTAATTACCAGTCTGCAGGATGCATTCACCTGCCTGCGTGTAAAACAACGACGTATCACCAAAATATAATTTTCCTAGCTCTTATCACCTAGGAATAAGGCTGCTTTTCCTAGAATTCCGTGACATTTTCAGGATTTCCCCTCTAAAGCTCCGTCTGAAATACAATGGAGGCAAAAATAAATGGCTGCACTCGGTCCGCCAGTGTAGGGATTAATCCACTTCGCCTCTGATGTTTTAATTAAGTTTTTTGCATTCAAAAATTATTTTGATCGCACAAATTAAATGTTTTGTTTTTGTTTCGTTTATATTTTTGAATTAATTAATAATAGTGACGTTATTTCTGCAATATTTTAAGTTTTATTATAGTCAAATGTGTATGTGTATTTGTATGTATAATATGGTAGCGTTCATTTCTTATAAAATATGTCAGTGCTTTATAAACGAATCCTTTGATATTTAATTCCAAAGCAATGTTTACAAATGCCGAATTTTTTTTCTTAGAACTAGTTCCTGTTATTCAAGTCCGGAAACAATTAGCTTACTCTTTACTTTCCAGCTTTATTTACATTACATCGCACGTGTTAATACTATGACAGGATGTTTAAAACTTCAAATCACCCCGCTAAGTACATACTTCATTTCCTATTAGATATTATTTGTATTTTTGTTTGAAGATAAGCCGTACATACGCCTTCAGCACAAAATATATAGAGAACAGAATGACAACTTCGATTCCAATACATGTTGATTTTATAGTTAAACTAACAAACTGTGCTTAGCAAAGAATGGTGCCAAATAATAAGTATATTTTTTTCCTTTTATTTTATATTTTACTTTTTTATATATTTATTGGATTCGACCACAACAATATATTTACGTAGTTAAATGAATTTGTTATACACACATGCTATGGTTTTTAACTTATTATTTTCAAAAATATACGTAATATCTTGAAAATAATAATGATATGATTTTTTTCCATATCTCTCTCTAATCTGGTGGTTTTCGTTTGTAAAGCCCTGAAGCCTAAAATATAAATATCAACGTTGAATCCAGCTTAACGTCGATTCTCCTTGGAAATATTGCCTTAGTAATCAATAATTTTTATATCTTAGTGATCTCGTATGATATTCACAGGAGGACCACATTATGGAGCGCTCATAATCTAGGTCTGAAGAAACATACCTAGCAATGTCTGTCGTTAAAACACCCACGAAGTTCCCTATCCGTTCGTATCTTTAGTTTGAGCATCCACACTCTTACGCCATGTTATTTTGATAATATATTAATGTGAAGTGGTCGTATATTCTCAAAGCAGGAGGAGAGGGTCGTTTTATTTTCGAGAATGACTCCATCAGTCACTGATAACGTTCTTGGGCGTCAGAAAAAAACTGTTATTTGGTATTATGTGTCGCGTACTATTCCTACGTAACTAAATATTGTGGAACTTTGTGGATATTTCATTGAAGTTATGGACTGTTAGTTACCTCGTTAGCCGAAAATAAATAATAATGAGTTGTTAATGATACATGGTTATTTGGATAATGATATAGAAAATACTTCATAGGTTGAAGAATGTACTACTTCTGTAGTTACCCTGAATTTAATAGGATAGTGTGTAAGAACATCGATAATAAATTTAGATTTGTAGAATTCACAACTAGTTAATACCATTATATAAAACGGTGAAAATGTTTCCAGCTGACAAAGCAGCGATTCACAACACAACCGGAGCAAGCGAAAGCGAGATTCATTGAAACGGTTTCCTCATCCTGAAGACTAAAGTCCAAAATCGCGCACCGACAGTTCCACAATGAGGTGTTGTTCCACCAGGCGTTCTACCTACATCAGTCGCACAATAAAAGAGCTTTAACAACATCATGCTATCTTAGCGGCCATTGAGCCTCGAGTTACGCGATGTTTTGAAAGCGCATAGACCTATTACGATTACGTTTCTTACGAACCGACTTCGGGTTACGTTTTATACCGTCATTTGAATCTCGCGCTCGGATGTTTGGTCCGAAACGCTCGTTCATTAGCATTTTATGACTGATACGACCGATAAAAGTGTAATAAGACGCATTCGACGGGTCATATCGTGTGATAGAGCCGCCCAGACCGTGTCGCGCTCCGAGGAAGTCTCCACCATGTTATTGGGCTATACTCGTTCAATCACAGCGGTCTGATTCACTCAATGCGAATTATTGTACGTAACTGATGCTAAAACGTCCGCTTTGTTTGTTTTATGAGCACGCGGTATTTTAGTCTAGTTGAGCGTGTTAAGCTTTATGAATCATAACTCGTTTTAGAATTTGCACGAGTCGTATCGTATCTTATCTTTGCTTTTTAATAAAATTGTTCTAATATGAGATAATATAAAATGAAAACTAAGAATTTGTTTTCTAAAATCAGTCAACGTAGTGGTGTATGCGCCGCTATAACTACTTCATCGTCGGCTTTCGCGAGACCTAATAAAACATTCACAAGTTCAAAATATGAGCTGATAGCAGCTCGAGTATGTTGAATCAGTATGTACATTGTACAGCTTGCAAACCATTTATCAAACCGCTATACGGCGTTTCAGCAACGGAGAAAGGACAAATGGGACGTCATAAAATTACTCGGGATGAAAATATTTTGAGCTACCTTTTTTAATAGATACGTTGGTAATAAAAAAGCCATAAAAATGCTTGAAATTAAAACGAAACGAATGATGGTAGTAAAAGAGCCCACGCTGGTGACAAATTATGAAAGTATTCAGAAAACATGTAAAATACTTTTTGTAAGTCATACAAAAGGACACGATGCTCGAAAAAAATAAGATATGATTTATTACACTAATGAGGCAGATATCACAATAAAACTAAGTTTGATTAGGTACCTATTTTTTCGGAATAAATTAAACATTTAAATTTCGTTTCTATTTTTAAAAATGTCAGGTCAAAAGTGTTAAGCTATATAAATATTCATATTTTTTTAACTGAATGTAATATTTGCGAGTAAGCAGGTGGAGGACTCGTGCAGCAGCTGTCTCCAATCCGATTGTCCATGGTCCACGAAAGTTCACACCCCTGACCATAAACCCATGCAGACCAGGGGAGAGGATCGTAAACTTTTTTTAGTCTGTCTCTTGACAAAACGCGAATCGTAAAAGTAATTGAAGCCCATTCATATTAATAGACGTTTACGAGGCCTCCTCCATAAAACAGAGATTGTAATCGACTTACGCAACGCCCGAGTCAATAGCCCATCGACTAATACTAATTCGCATTTTGTTAGTTGGATTTAACTATTCATAAATCATATTTATGCCGGATGTATCTCCATTCACAGGATTGTCTTTTAGAAATCTCGAATCTGGAATGGCATCAAGGATACTATAGAGTAAATCGAGTTGATTATGACATTAATCTGTTTAGTGTGTCAGCGCATCTGTTCTTATTTCCAGAGTGTACGATTTCATTCCGCCGTCGTATTGGGAATTTCACATCGCACGGGATATATTACAATATATACGCGGCATATTTCCTATCACAGATAAATAGAAAGAGCATTAGGCTTCGCAGCTGTCGCTCACCCACCTCCTTGGGGAATCTCGCAATTTTCCTACCCTCAGTTTAATTCGAATCCCGAAAGGTTTTCCCGGAATATTTATTATTATTTCTTTATTAACGTTCTCGTTTTCGTTCCGTATCGTTTATTGCGAACAAGATTTGTGTCGGTACGTAGTGATAGTTTTTATGTGTTATTTTTATGTTCGTAAGCTAATAAAATATGCACCTGTCTTATAAATATTAGTGCAAACGTGTTGCGATAACAGACCTCTGTGTAATAAATTAAGTTTGTAGGTGGGTATGTTTTAACGATCGTGATGGACCAAATTAGGTTTAAAGTCAAATATTATCTGATGTATTTAATAATAACTTATACTGTAAATGGGTAAGGAATTAACAGTCTAGTCTAGGTGATATTGCATTAAATCTCTGTGAGTCAAGTCGATATTATCCGTTCTGATCAATGCCGAATAAATTAGGATAAAGCTGACATATTTATGAAATTGTATCACTAGATAAATAACAACATTAATATTTAAACTTCACAATATAAACCGTGATAAAATGAGTATTAGGCATTATATAGAATTCTGTTCAATTACGCAAACATATTGTCTCTGTCATCAATTTTTAATTAAGAACAAATATTTCTCGTGCCTATTACATATTTTACAATCGTCAAAGAATTCGTCATAAATCCTGGAACGAGAGTGCGTATCTAATAGATAATCTAATTACGTGAACCTGAGTGCCTCCTAATATTTTATTCCAACCCTCTCTCTGTTTATATCAGCTATATTTCAGCTGCAAACGCAATATCGTAACGTAATTTAAAACGAATTAGTTTCCCCTGCTCTGAATTTGAATACGGTATGCTCACGCCCTATCCGATAGGTATACCTTTTTTTAAAAAAAACAACAGGGGCTATGGGCAATGTTATATTTTATAATTTCGCCTCTCGCTCCACCCTACTCACCCACCCTGGGCGGATGGAAGGATGTTTTTTTAAAATAGACCCCTAATGCACAAAAATGTCTAGGTGGAGAGATCAGCGGAGAAATGGATGCTTTTATCTTGCTTAATGACTGGTTGTTGTACTTGTGTAAAGAAATAAATTGTTTTCATTTGGTATTATATTGAGGTGGATAACTGGAAATTTAAATATCAAGTAAAACGTTGAAGATAATTCTTCACACGTCACGTGATACGATTTCCAAGAATTAAGTTTTCATTTCAATTCGTAACAAAGAACATAGAAACAAATTTTAAAAAAATACATACGAATTACGAATAAGTACGTATTGAATAGGTTAGTACGTACATGGAATTATTGTATACCTACGTAAGCAGCCTCTAAAAAAATGGACTAGCTGGAAGCATTTCAAAAACCTCATTGCCCTTACCATTTGATGAGATTGATAAGTAAATAATGCATACTGACCCGCATACCCGTTTAATATTTAACGCTAACCATGGCACCCCTGATGGTCAAGTCCAAAATGGCGGCCCGGCTGGGGGTATGGGGTTGCCACATGCAAATTTAATTTGTATGCAAGTCTGCATTGTGCGGTTATTAATTCAAGTCCATAATTTATGGCTCAGTGGCGACTCGCTCTTGGCTTAATTGTTTTAATTGAATCTTAATGCGGGCTGTAGTTATATATAATTTGTTGTGTGTGGTATTTGTATAGAAAAAATATGTATATAATAAATTATATAAATTTATTGTACTGTCACAATATATATGTGCTTTTTTAAAGTCAAATATAAATTAAAATACAAGAAATCAGTAAATTTTTTGAAACTATTGTTTTTATAAGCTTGCATTAACTTGCAATGTAACTACATAGTTACATTGTAAGGGATTCCCTTTGTCTATTCGGGTATAATCTTACAACTTAATTTTGAAGCAGATATCTTCAATCAATTGAGCTAAAATTTTGCACACACGTTTAGTTTGGATATGATATACAAGACCAGATGGTGCACCAGGAATGGCTTCAGACGTAGGAAATCCTCGGTTTACTGCTCGGATAAGTCTTTTTTGTCACAAATTGAATCTCTAGCCACATTATAAGTTTGTATTAAAATGTAATTTTTGTAAAAAAGTTAGTTTATTTATTTTCAAATTTATGTGATTTTATTAATAAATAATTTAAATCAAATATATTAAATCAATAAATGTTAAACGTCATAATAAAACAGACGTTAATATACATTTTACAACGTAATGGGTCGTTTACACCACCATTAAGGTAGGTATAAAATGTAGATAAATCTACAAGTTTAAAATGTATAACTAAGGGTTACAAAAAGTTGAAAGAATGACAAGAGTAAGAACTTTGTAAAACACTTCACCGAAAATTCTCATTTTCATATGAATAAATTAAACAGCAACTCTTTATTAATTCTACTCAACGACCGTAAAACGACTAAGCATGTATAAAATAGCTCTTATACAGCTAATTTGTAGCTCTTAACCAGCCATAACACTATCAATAACTCAGACCATACTGGACAGCATCACTTATTCAAACACCTGTACAAGTAGTTGAAAAGTCCTAAACTCCTCACGTCTCGCTTGGTAATTGCTGGTTTAGGGCGCTTAAATTACAAAGGCCCTATTTGGAGGGTGTTATGCGCCCTTAAGCGGCAAACTGCCATACAGTACTGGGTGAAGTATGAGCTGCGTTAGGGCTTGTAAGGCTGAGGGCATATTAGATGAAAAATAAATATAATAGAATTTAGGAATTTGATGATATTTCGCAGTCATCTTGTGGTACAGCCATCAGTACATCAACGTACCTGCTAAAAATATTACAAAATCGGCCGTATTACCACCGCATAAGGTTCCATACATGATATAAGGTATAGCAGTGCTCCGTTTTGATGTAAGGCGCACCGTTCTGCATAGAGTGACTTCTTGTGGCTTGTAATAATACAATTAATAAAAATAAAATGAATATTCCTTCTAAAATATTAAAAGTTCGTACATTAATGAGATAGGATAGAAAACACACGAAAAGAGCAGAAAAAGGCTAGATTATGAAGATCCAAATTAATACACATTTATGGAAGTAAATTAGAAAATATATTTGTTTTTCAAAATTGTAACTAGTCAGTGAATCCGCTACCTAATGACCAAGTTTAATATAGTACGCATTATTGTGTTAATAGTCAGTTTATTATGAGTAAGCGTTTTGGGTAAGTTGTCCATTTACATTAAGTTACATTGGTGGTTTAGACGCCCCTTAGCTCTAAACACGTTAGTGACATAGGTGATAGACAACAATAACAGTCCCAAAGAGCGTTCAAATATGGTGCCGGCCGTAAAACCGCAGCTAAATCTTCAAAATTGTAAGAGTGCTCACACCGGTCTCACAACCACGAATGTAAATATGCTATAGTACCTATTGTATAAAATTATAGTAAGTCATTATATGTATAAAAAAGGATACAAAACGTTTTAAGATTCTTCTAACCGATCGATTTGGAAAACCAATGACTGCATTATCAAAACATTTTAATTGTGAGGTTTCGGCGAAAAATTCTGCAATCGCTGTTCACGATTTACCTGTAGGTATATACTTATACGTACTTATATCTGCGGGAGAGATACAGAAGTTTGGGTGGTCCGCACGAGTTAACAATTAAACTTATTTTATTTTTATTTATCTCATGATTACACTTCAAAGAACTTCTTCGTTTAAATTCCCGTCACGCCACTTATTTTCATCCCTTCATTTTCATACAAATTGTTGGTATTAATATAGAATATCTGGCGTAATTAAGGGGCCCTTATAACTCAAGAATGCGTTTAATATGCCGCCCTCCAACCCTCGTTATATGGCTAGCGATTAAATTGCTTCGCAGAAGCCTAGTGGCTTGCTATGGATTGTTACGACAGTGTAATTATTACTAAAATTAAGTTATTTACTATTTTGTTCATAGTATAACACTACGTAAGAAAATAATTGTATAAAAATGTAATATAAAATATATCGCTAAGGAAAACCTGCAGCAAAATATTATGTGGTATACAAATTCATTTCCATGGGTTAAAAAAACATTCAGAACATATTACAGAGCGCGTACACATGGGGCTGATATTCATAAAGCAGGAGTAGAATCACCAACATACAGTTATGTTAATGCCTCCCTTACCGGGCGAAAAGATAGGATTGCAAATTTGCGGGCAGCAATTTATGATGGCCGCAGGAGCATGGAACTCCCCTCGACGTGGGGTAAAATAGGCCTATTGGCATTTGGGTGAGCTAGCCAGCCTCGTTGTCGGCCGGAATGACCCTAAACATTTTATTTGGTAGCATCGTTGTTCCCGTAACGTGGTGGAATTGCGCCGACTAATCTTAAGCCACCATTTAGAGGGTGTTTCGCACCCGTTTCGTATAAATATAGTCGGAGATTACAAGTTCGTATGTTTCGTACGCGTGAAGCAACGCCATTACAAAGGGCGTTCTATTATGGCCTTTAAACGCACGCAATATTGGTCATAATTGCTTAAATCGTTAATCGCAGTGTTAAACTAAAGCCTGTGACATATTAGTGATTATGGTGGCGGTATCCGCAGGGAGCATTGTATTACTTTGACAATAAGTCGGACTACAATTTATTACCTAACACTTAGTTACTGAAGGCCTTCTGTTTGATTAAATTTCGCTGATGTCTTTGGACCTAGAATAATCAATAGAGTAGTGAACATAAAACGTCTAATAAATGAATGAAAAGGTAAACAACCTTGCGCATTTCGCGTCTTAACCCGAGCGTGCCACTGTGGCCTTTTTATACCCCTAGCCACTTTTTCTATGTAGATTAGATACACCTAGAGTTGTGTAGATAGAACTCAACAAATTCGGACGGAAAAGAATATAAGCATATTGTATCCAACACACTAAAATAAGTACTTATCTGTATTCCCACATCGATATCTTCCCGAATGTAAATATGACACCCCATAAACTGAATGTTTTATCTCCTGCCACTACCATTCCAATTTATTTTGGTCATTTTTGTCTACTTCGAGGGTGACCAATTTTGGGGGAGAATTTATTACTTTTATTATGTCTTTTTTGGTGCTAATACCTTTGATCTACATGGGCCATACGTAACTAGGTGTAATTTAGTATCTTGATCCGTGTTTTGTGTACCCAGATCAAGTAACGAGTCAAGTTAAATGTTCAACTAATAAATTCAATAGTGTACAATTGTACAATTATTATTTTTGAAGTTATGTAATTCACCAGATCAATTGAATGTGAACTTACTGTCTTACTTATACTTCAATAATTTACGTTAAAACAGCAAAGTTATCTTTGTAAGATTATGGGGTAAAATATACCAAGTATATACAAATATCAGAGTTTACTTTACCAAATATATCAAATTTAGTCAAAACCTGAAAGAGATTACATATACAATACAATCCTAAACTTACAGATTAACTTTTAGCAATAACTTTAATAATATTTTTTTGTAATGTGCATAATAGAATTCCCTATATTTCGACTTTCAAAGACGTAGGATGAAGCCAATACGCACGTTGCTCGTAAATTCGTAACAAGTTTACAATTTATCAAGCAGGCGCAGACCGGTATCGTTCCGAAGTCGCGTTCCCGCATTGTAATCCGTTACTTAGGCGGATACAGCAAAATATTCCGATCTCGTAGTACTGTAACGCCCCTACCGCTGCCCCCGCTATTTATACCCCTGTTATTGGCACTTCTTCAATGTCAGTCGCACCCTGCTTCTGTCCCCCTGATCCTCCGAGCCCCAAGGAACCCTCGCATCCAACATACATTACGAAACAACGCTCGAATACTAAGGGCTCGAGTAGCTATATAAAATTATATCAATTGCATGGATTTTATTGTCGAATTACAATTTCAGATTTGGCACCTCATTTGTTATCTGTCCGTAGCGGCGGAAGGGTTATCTTTTTACGTGAAGCATGAATCATCGGAGTTTAAAGGAAATTGTAATGAATTATTAGAAATGTACATGCCAATTTCAATACATGAAGTCATCTAAATCATGATGATATAAGTCAATCTTTAAAAGTGTTTTAGTCATAAAAATGCATTTGGTTTGTGTGTTAACTTCCGTTAAAAGTAGTTCATATATTCTTCTGCTAAGAGCCACATATAGCTATTTCCCTAATTCCCTAATTTAAAGCACCTACATACGTTTCAATTTTATCAAAAGACAAGATTATTTATTGCCCAGTTTTTAATCAATAAAAGCCCAAACCCCGCCCTTC
Organism: Plodia interpunctella; assembly: GCF_027563975.2. Taxonomy (NCBI): domain Eukaryota; kingdom Metazoa; phylum Arthropoda; class Insecta; order Lepidoptera; family Pyralidae; genus Plodia; species Plodia interpunctella. The sequence continues at coordinate 6,911,415 of NC_071302.1, read as the reverse complement.
ATTAATATTAATAGCGACCACAACACACAAATCTTTCCAACGAAAAACAATCTGCCTCGCTGTCGACAGCACATCGTTCGTAAGCTTAGATACCGATCGTAAATTATGCAAATATGGTCTTTATCACTATCCGGTCGGTAAATACTAAGAAACATGCCATATACTAGAAAAAAAACCGGCCAAGTGCATCAATATATGCAGTGTTCCGTAACGTGATATACTACAAATGCACCGCTGGGAAAATTATTTTGTTTTTCTGATTATTTTTTCACATTTTTCAATGAAAGCTAAATCAATTTAATCAGTTTTCGTCATAAAATATGCAATAAAATTATTTTTTTACCTCTTTTATGGACGATTAAACTCTTGAGAAAATGAAACATAAATTTCACAAACGGTAATTTTATCACCACTTATACATGACTACAATAGTAATTGACTATTGTAATCACGTTCAAGTGGTTTTGTGTACAATTAGAACTTTGTAAAAATGGTATTACGGATCACTAAGATGAAGACACTAATTTGAATGTTATTTTAATTACAAGCATGCAAGGGCTCTGCGCGTAGGCAGGACGGCTTCATTGAAGCGAAACTACCTACCTACATTATTTACTTTATCTTCATTGAAGTAAAACAATTTACATTATCGATAGTTTTTCTAGATTACAGATGTAAGCATCACTATTTATATCGAAGATAGAGCCGTAAAATGCCTCTTATATTGAAGAGAGAAAATAGTTTAATGAAAAATCAAAGAGCGTTGGAACATTTTGAGATATTAATCTCATGACGTATTTCTATCATTTGAATAAGAAATTAAGTGAGGATTGTAAACGACCGTCTATAAATTTATCTTTGCATTAAGATATATGTAGGAGTTTCGACTACATTTTTAGTTATCTCATGTTTAATTTACGGGGACCAAATTCATTAAGGGAATCCCGTAGCACCGTCTAATAAAATACTATGTAACCGTAGGTAGCATCACATCGTCGTCTGTCGATCCAGCCATAGTTATGAAATCCTAGCACTATAAACTTTAGTACATTAAAAAAATTGATAGTATCTTTATTTTTATAAAAAATATTCAAAGATCGTGGGTGGTGGCTAAGTAATTAACAACTGCCGCTCACATTTTCCACGCCCGTTTCCATAAAACCCAGGCTATACGAGTCGAGTCTAGATTATAACTATAACTCTCTTATGCGACATGAAAACGTCGCCTGCTATACAGCGTAGATAGAGCCATTAAGTTACCTTAATTATTAAATCTGACTCAGAAGTTGAACGTTCTATATTAAGCGGTCGAATTCAAAAGGAATTCTGTCAAAAATGCTGCCAGTACAATTACATATCTATATAATAAAGTAGCAATTTAATGTCTTATTAGTGCCAATTAAATCGCTTAAGTGTCACCTTAATTGGCCAAGGTTGGCTTTCTTGTTCTAGAGGTAGGTCAGACAGTTACGCTTAAAAAATTCTTCAATGAGCTTTATGGTTTGTTTGTATGTGTTGCTGTAAATATCTGAGTCATACGAACGTGGTTTAACTATAACATCATTTGTAAATATAATAAGCTAATTTGATGACTATTAAAAGTACTGAAATATTGTGAAAAATGCCATAACTGTAACTTTCTTCTACCAATTTTAAGAGATGACTGTAAGCATTTCAGAAATTATTTTTCACGTCAAATTTTGATTCATACTTATATAGTGTTTCCCAAAACGCTACAAACTGCTGGCATTTCAAAACGACCTCTGCTAAGGAGAAAAGGCGAAAAAACTAGTGTTAATGTGTGTGTAGTGTTGGTCCAGTCCAGTGCCAGAAGGGCTTACAATGTTAAGTATATATGTACCAGACCAGCAAGTAATAGTCGTAGAAACAAGTATATTATCTCACGACCTATGATTTCATGCTCCATTTTGCTCATTGAATGAATGCCCAGTAAATAAAATTCACTTACCTACTGTGAAACTGTGTACTTAAAGATAAATTATGTAACAAATTATATAAATTTATCTTGAAGTACACCAGTGTATAAACAAATCTGATAACATATTTTTCCTATATTTCAGACAGTTTTCAATCTTATGTTAGATATATCTAAAATAAATAGTGTTATTAAATTGATATTATACATCTAACCGATAATGAATTTGGTCAACTGTTTCTAAGAGATTATATAAAAGAATTATTGTATGTAAGTTTATATCTCTCAAGGTAGGTACCTATGTTCCAAACGTGACTTTTGATTTAAACGGCTCTAAATAAACAATTAAAATAATCTTATCTGTGTGACCTTGTTACTGGCAGTCACTTTAATAGGTATACAATTAAAAAAGAAATAAAGCTATTTGAATTACGAACGGCTGTGTACTGATAACACCCGAGGTGTCGTATAATCGTATTCCGCAAGACGAACATTATATGGGCTGTGGTCCAACCTAAAATGTTCTTTTTTCAAACAGTCCTATTAAGCCCTTTGAAATACATGAGACTGAAACTGGACTGGGTTAAAAAGTCCAGTCCTTACTTGCGAAGGCGAGCCGCCCTCTGTATATATCAAGATCTGTATCTGATTTACGCTCAACGTTCTACCTGTGATTGTATCTTTCAGATTAATGCCTGAACGTCGCGTAGAGCGAGCCTAACCTTTGTAATGTAATGGCATGGCCGAGTTATTTATTCGTTTCCGAGGAAATACATTTGCTCGTTGAACTAGTCTTCAAGACTATGAATGGTTAGTAATAGGATTACTGTTTCACTCCAAAGCAAAGCTACATTCAAAATTTCGTCTCAGTATACGTCGTACGTTACGGACGTATACAGAGACAAAATATAGGATCCCAAAAGCAAAAATTGCGTGAAAAAGGGACGTTCCAAAATTATATATGAAGTGTTAGATACGTTCTTCTGGACCTGATTACTAGTCGTTTAACATTCTATTTCGGTAATTTTTGAAGATCCCTTAGACACCTGAGGTTTTTGATGGGAGCGAGAATGAGTATTTCAATGTGGTCGAATAACGGAGGTCTAATAAATGAGTTAGTCCGCTTAGAGATATCAATATTTATTGTGTAGGATATATTCATATGTAATTAGAACAATGTATGTTAATATTAAAAAATAAATAAAAACTCCTGCACGAAGGCGATGCTATTAATCAAACGCTATCTAATATTTTCATCATAACCCATAAAACCATAGTTCAGTAAAAGTCATTTGAATATACACGAAGCTCATGGAAATGTCAGTAAATCACCTTTAAACGTGTCGCCTTCCTCGTACGTGTGCAACGGCGGCTCTGGTCAGCGGCAATTTGTTTTTATTGAGACTACCCCGGGTTATGCAAACTCGGAATGCTGAGCTCGCTGTAAACAAACTCCGACCCGACCACGCGAAAAATGACCCTAAAAATCAACATCCACTTCCTAAACACGGCTCAACATCATGTGGCCGCTTTCATCCACCTTTAATCTCCGTATGTTTTCACAGCGTCTGTTTGGCCCTGGCCAACCATGTAAACAATACTCACGGTAATAGAGATATAAATTGTACTCGTTTCATATAATCCCTTTGAGAGCAATCGACACTTATGATACTGTACGTTATCGCGAAAGGCAGACGTCTTAGCGAAACTAATAGCAGTTTCCACAACATTATTTACTTCCCCCAGAATATATGGTCGATGAATTTCCTGAGGTTTACTTAGGACTCTAAGCTAACATCTTTTGGTGAAAACAGTTTGTGCTCAGTTTCGTTTGTTTTGCTGCGCCGTAACTATTTATTTCAAACTCATTTAAAATTATTATTTGGTTTTGCATATAAATTGAGACTGCATCTAAATGATATACATTATGCATTACTCACTAATCAAAACTAGATCAGTTCTATTGGACCTTTTTCAAAATAATCTAGTATAATTATATGTGATAAACCAATATTTATTACAAATACATTCCAAGAAGTTGCATTAATTTGTTTGGAGTCCTAAACGTTTTCCACTAAACAATAATGCAACATGAACCGCCAATCAATTTCTGTCACCAACACCGCCGAATACAAAACAATACGTTTAATTTGATACAGTACAATAAACTGTCTCGTACATTACATTACCATAGGTTACTCGAATCATAGCAGACAGATAAAATGAATTCAAAGTATTGGCAGACGAGTCTGAACCGACATTAGCATAACGCAAAGAAACTACGAAAAAATAGTAAAAGTACGGATGGATAACTTTATTACTTTTCAACATCTATCTTTCTTAACTGAGTGTTTTTTTTTCCTCAGATATAAAACATACTGACTTTTCTCTTTCTGACTTTTACATCGCACGGTCTTCATACAACATTTTTTTAACTTCGCCTTTACTGAATTCCATTGTCTAGTAGTGAAGGTATTGTTGAAATTTTGAACTGCTAAGTATTTGGGTCTGGAAAATATTTAATAAAATTCAGAAATGTTGCCCTTGAATGCACTGAAACTTTACACAAGACAAGTTAATATAATTTTTTTGTCTACTGAAATTTTGACGAAGATCGAATTTAAATTAAGAAAAGAAGCAACTACTGCAACAACAACTGGTCAAGTGCGTGTCGATCTACGCGTATTTTTGGGGTACGGCAGGTATGTTACGTGATGGCTATTTTTATATGGATTATATAACATTAATATCGCTTTGTATATAGATATATGTAAATTATATGTGAATGATTACTTTTTGTTCTCATAAAAATGAAGCGAACCATCTGTCCTCTCCATTCTTTGAATACAGCAAAGCTTTCTAGAGGTTCGACGACTGAACAATGCCTGTGGCCACGATTGAGTCACGTCTCGCCTAGTCGACATTTCCCACGCAAATCTCATTCTTACTATGAAGATTTAAGGTTTAAATTTAATAATCTACCTCCAGTTATGAGGAAGTAATATGTTGCAGTTCAATATAGTAGTTAATATTTGCAATGGTAATTTGAATAATGTTTCCTGAAAATGCATTTAGTGTTGTTATTTTTCTTCGGAATAATAATTTTTATGTATTCTAAAAAAGGTTTAAATTATGATTTATTTCAATGAAAAACTGAATAGGGAAGCACGTTACTCCTTTTGATGTTCAATTCTCTTGTAGCGTGGTAGGTATACAAAATTATGCATTTATTACTGGAGGACATTAAAAAAGTAATCTGAAACATTCATGCCTTATTTTTAATTTACAAGTATTTATAATTATTTTTAAGTTAGATAGTTTTTAGTTTAAATTAATATAATTTTGTGTATTTATTGTTAATTATATTTTGTGACTAAAATAAAATTTGACAAGAAAAAAAGTAAGTAAACGTACGCTAATATTATTCACATATACACGAACATACTATAAAATCCTTAGGAAAAAAATATACCAAAGATGAGTAACTTTGAAGTAGAAGGTCTTTGCTCAAAACGTTCAACTCTCAAATGACTTTCGTAGATGTAAGGGAAGAGCTTTCGACGGCAGCGGTTAATGACCTGTGTTACATTCTACCAGGCAACTAGCCAACAAAGTTATGACAATCGTGTGTATAATCCCGTTTTTTTTTATATAAAAAATAAGATATATTGAACTATCTTAAAAATGTTTAAATATAAAATAACAGGTTTTTTTAATCTCTTTCGTATACTTATTTATTTCGTATACTAGCGTTCGCGTTGTCTAATATTACAACATGGAGATGTTACACGTTAAGTTTAACTAACGCCGTCGTTAAAATAAAACGTTGTACATTCGAGCTTGAAGTGCTATGATTTTCAAATAATAGGTTTATGTGATTGATTTAGGTGCCGACTCTCTGTCACACCATATTTTTCAGTGTTACCAAAATACTTCCGTTTTTTTTTTTATTAAAGTGTATCGCGTAAAAAACCTGCATGGGAAAATTATACGAACGAAATAAAGATCTATTTTAATACATCTTAAAAGTTTTACTCTCTATTGTAATGTAACTAATGAAATATTAAACCATTGTGCATCCGTTGTGCATTTTATGTGAAAAGTGTAAAACAATACTTCACAAAGATGTATTGGCAATAAAATTTAGCTTTTACATCAACAGGATGTAAATTAAAATTGCAAAGTGACGTACGTTTTTCCCCTTGAGACACGTGAGAACTTTTACTGAGAATATTAATTTGTGCTATTTGTTATAATGTAGGTATTAACAATTATAAAAATTAATACAAAGGGCTGCACTACAAAAGTTGCACTAGTCAACTCTGACGTTGACTTTAACCGGCGCACCGCCGACTTTTAGACAAAATAACGTTTTTTCTGCGCAGGTTAAAGTCAACGTCAGAGTTGACTAGACTAGACTAAGAATTAGTGAGTTTTCTTTCGGTGAAGGCTACATTGTGAGGAAACCTGCACGCTGGTTGGCAGATTAAGTCCAATAGTTTGTATGCGATTGACACTAAACGCGGTAAGTCGTCAAAGTCATGTCAGATGCATATAGGCGACTTGAATAAAATCAGATACCATAGTGTTAGCATTAACACACTCGAAAAGAAAAAAATATTGCTATTCAATTTATTATTGCTATTATTTTAATTTAAATGTATGGGTTCACTATTTCTGCTACAAAAACTTGATTGAATTTAGTTACAATTTATTTTTTATTTAGATCTATACAGACTCAGCACTTTTTATGAAGAAATAATTAAATATCGTATGACTACGTGACCTCTAAATACATTACCTATATACGTACCAAATTTACATGCCTATTATCATGTCTATTTTCTGCAAAGATTATGAATTTCTGATTTACAAATACAACATAGTAATAAATAATGAAAGGCTTCGTGAATATGATTATGAAGTCGATAATTATGGTAACATTGTTGCAAAGTCTATCGTACAGCCAACTGCACTACATGTTAACCAGAACTGAATCCTATGCTGCGGTAATTATGACTTAATTGCAATGGATTTGGACAGGCTGATGTGAGGTTAACCGTACATAACTCATTTTGCGATCTTGCTGCATTGTATAGGCTAATAACTTGGATAATAAGGCTGTTAATTTTCCTCAATAGAACTAAGGTAGGTAGTTAATATTAATGATGGAAAACAATAGTTACATTCTATTTACTAGATATAAGGATTGTGTTCTCCATATTACATTTGATAGTTAAAATGAGCGAAATATACTTTTTATTAGCCTATTAGCGGACGTGGCGACCACTCACTCGTTTCTAATCTTTGTTTGTTACTACTATAACATATTTTTCAAAAAAGGGCATTTCCTGAGATATACTCTATGGGAGTCTATGAGATGGCAATATTCATAGCATACAAAAATATAAATTAAAATAGAATTTGCAATGTTCTAGCAGCACATCAAGCTGTTCATTGATGTGTTGTAGAGTTTACTACTAAAGCTAATGATATTATTTATATATTTGTAATTAAGATAAAAATGGAACGAATGACTTCCTTATAACATGGATTATCAAAGAAAATAAACGTGTTTACAAAAGTCCTTCTATACGAATATCACAAACCTATTGTCTTTGGTACGGAAATTTATAGCTGCGCCAAGAATATTAAAAACTCAATTTCAATACATAGACGACCATCCATCGACATTATAAATCATATGCGTTATATGAATGTAGTATATAGGAATTTTTAATTATTTTATTCGGAGCCATCTACTTCTATATTCAGAATGCGTCTCTGCATAATTTAAGTGACTCCCTATAGCGTTGTTATCGTTGTGCATGGATATTTTTAAATACTGATTCGTGGAATATATATTTTTTATATTATACTAGATACTGAATGACTTAATATGTTCTCTATTTAATGTTTGAACAATAAAAAATATTTCATCGCAAGAAATCTAGATAGTTCATATAAAATACTGGATAGATACTGGATATTAAATCAATATTGGTATGATATTATTTTACTTCTACTTACAAACCGATGCAAACAATTGTTTATTGTGTCTCGATTCCACGCGATCGACTGGTTCAAATTGTTTTAAAATGTGTTTATGGGAAACATTTATGAAGTACAACAAAATAAATATAAGTTTTATATTAACGTTGTTATGTTGTGTACATACATAAAGCCGACTATATACTCCTATAGGTATATACTCCTACTTTCTCATGCCCAGTATAGTCAAAACTTTTCAGAAACTACCTACATGTATAGTTTATACAGGCCATCCAAAACAATTTTTAATGTTAAATATTTCAAAACGACAATATTATAAATTCGTAGTAAATTCCATTAAATAAATTCAATATATTTTGAATATATTATTATAACTGTTTGTCTACGCTCGCCGTCTGCTATAAAATTCATTCATAGTTAAAAATGGATCTGTGCCAAGAGGTATGAGATATTTTAGAATTATTCTTACGTTCGTTTTATATTCAAGAAATATCCAACCACACATCAAATTTATCTTTGTCTTAGTTTATTGGATTATATAATTAATGTAAATCAGAACACCTGTATACTAAAGTAATCTCAAAGACAGTAGTGCTAGTTTTGTAAGATAGAGTGTATACAAGTAACAAAATACCTATATGGTTACATAGGAAGTGACAAGAAGATTGGTCTACTCAAGGTGCTTGGCATAGTATTTATATATATATTTTTTTGTAACACTCTGTATATAATTAAGCAACTCCAGCTGATTACCGCTAGATAGTGTTGAGGCGTTGTTTAGATTTTGTTACCTAACGTTTAGTTTACTAATCAAAACTAGCAGTACGACCTGAAGTTCGTCTCTAGAATTAGTCGAGGTTGACATATCTAAACATTTTTCTATATAAATTAATATAAGGTATATCTATTATGAAACGAGAAAAACAGAATAAGAACAGCCTTGACCGGCAACTATGTGGGCGTATATGTTTGTACATTGTCTTATATCGAGGCTTGCAGTTTGTTGTGATTGTGAAACGTAGGATACTATGCTAGTAGTATGGTCAAGATATTTTTCTGTAAGATAGTCTCTAAATAAAATAACATGTCGCTTCATTTCTTTGTATAGGTGTAAAATGATTTTAAAGGTTAAACATAAAAATAGTGGCAGTTGACATTTGATGAATGAGTAGTTATGTGCCACAGAATAAGAATTAATAAGTACCTCTGTATCCTAAAAATTTAAAAACATTTTTAAATTAAATGTACTACATCAACAATGAAAAGACAAAACGTAAAATTGGTTTCAAACCTGACGCAAACAAAGTGCCGTTAGACTTATATTCATTTGGAGTACAAAAAACGGATCATAAATCAAGCCTCAACTCTTTACTTCTAAGTCCGAGCCATGTCTAACACCACAGATGCGCATGAGCACCAGCTGTTCCCATGACAGTCACGTCTTGCGTTCAAATCCGACTGTACCACATCACTACAGGCTGGCTCGTTAAATTTTTATTGCCGCAAGGTCGTCACTTTATGGTCAATTCTTAACAGTTATTGTTCGCAGACAAACTTTTTTTTACTAGCTCCAATCATTTTATAACATCTGTTATGATTGACAGTGATTAGGCCTTAATTGTTATGAGGTCGTAAAATGTCTTTTATAAACTCCGAAAGTGTTATGATAATCTGTTTTGCTTGGCTCCTGGGCGTAATAACGTTGATTATAACGCTTGTAAATGCTGCGTGCAGTTTACGCGCGGTAAATTCATATAAGACAGTTTTATGTAAACGAAAACAATTCTAATGTGTATGCATTACATTGTCTGTCACACGCTACACGTAAGGCTTCCTTCACATAAAGCATGTTAAACAGTTTAATGACTATGTAATAGTTTGTAGATAACATTGCAAGGAAGCCTAACGAAACAGTTGTATTGTTAGACGCGGCTACTATTTAAGTTTGATGGTACAAGGTCAATTATACATAATTACTTGTGTCATTACTATATTTATGCGATTTAATTTATATTTACAACAGTGTATTAGTGTAGTATCATGTCATCACAACAGAGCCAGTAATTACAAAAATAACCAAAAGATTAGGCCAAGAGCTAGATGATTCATGCAATGCGTAAAGTGTGCTCGGCCTTTTATTCGAACAAAGCTTATGAGCCTTACTCACGTGCTCGGGAATATGATAACAAATAATGTTTTGACTGCGATTTGGGCAATATCGACTTTCGCCGAACACCGCGCAATCATAAAATAATATTATTATGAAGAGTACAGAAGAATAACATGTCTTGTACACGACAAAAAATACTTCCATTATGAGTAACTGCTCTCTCAAGTGGTACATTTTTAATCTTTAACTTTATGACTATATATTATTATTTGCTGCATAGCTGCACTTATACGAATATATAAGTACACTTACGGAATATAGTATAATAAATCCACAATTATTATAATATTCAAAACTGTGCTATAGTTACATTAAAGTAACATTTTGTCATAATTTCTTTTTTAGAGATAACTTTAACCGCGGCAATCCTACACCCTTATTAATTTATACTATAACGCTCCTAATAAAGTAATTTGCGAACGTGCCAACAAAACAAAGGCCTTCTAAACTCCTTTACAAGCTTCGAGTTGTGATTTAAAACCCTTTGACTTAACCTTATTTGTAAACAAGGAGCACAAAGGATCGCTGTTGGGCACAAAAGCAGATTTTGCACAACCTCATTGCCGTGAGCTTTTGTTTGGTTTTTTGAAATGTTTTCTAGTAAATCGAGGGAAAGTAGCGATTTGCGTTGTCGGCTCCTTTTTGGACACCTTTTGTGTCCGTCAATTTGACGATACAAAGTTACTATAAGATCTGTAGGTGTATTGACAAGTATTTAGAGAGCAATTTTATTCGATCGATAATTTCAAAGTTTCTTAATCCTGAAAAATGAACTTTAAAATTTATTTCAATTTAGTTTCTTTCAATTTGTTAAGATAAAGAAACTATATATTTTTTGGTTTTAATAATCATAATAATAAAAATTGTTTTGTGTTAAGTGTTTTAAGTATTAATAATTTTGTTAATACACTGCGTTAATTTTTTTTATCGATCCACAATTGATGGATAAATAGTTGAACACAAAAACAAATATACACTTAAACATATGACCTCCAATTTTTTGAAGTCGGTTAAAAATAGAAAACGTCATGTACAAGGTGCGTGGTAACATTTTTTTTTATCAATTGTTTTTTTTTTATTGCAAAAAAATGTACCACCTTAATTTTCGGTCGCAATGACCCACTCTTGTCTTTTGTTCTATTAGAAAGTTTCCATTCATTGCAAATTTCTTAAACCCTTTTTTACTACTTTTTTCACCCTTTATAAATCTTTGCAAATTACACAATAGGCATTAGATTGTTTGTTGCTTTTGCAAAAATCATGCGGAGTTGTTGATGTATTTTTTGAAAGGCCTGATTCGTTACATTACTTTTTGCAAATTGATCTGTTTTTTCTTCAAGTTTATCTAGGCTTCAATGGAACTACAACCACTTGCGTTTTTGTTATGAAAAAAAAATCAGAACACAAGAATATACTTTTGTTTCTTGAAAATTTAATGTAGGTTTCTTAATGTTAATTTCTGTATACTGTAATGTACTGGACTACTGGCCACTTTTCGAAATTGCAGATAAAGTAAAATTATGTATAGATTAAAAATTGGAATATGGTATAAAATTTAGAAAATACTTTTGATCTGAAATATAGGCACGAGATGCGGCAAGACATGATTGAAAATTACCTACTCAAAAAATTAGAATAATATTACTAGTTATTTTACTGTTCAACCTATTCTTAATAAATCAGCGTCAAGAATATGAAATTTCGCAATAATTCGACGAAGCTATATAAAACGAGTAATTGCAACAGAACTATACGGAAGGCTTTAATTTGTTAATATTTTGGTACATGTCTACTCTTTATTAAGTAACTTAACACACAGATGACTAGTGATAAAATCATAATTCGAAAAAGAAATTATTATGTATTTTAAAATATTAAGTTTCACTAGTCAACTCAGATATTTGATATCACCGTCGTTTAGGCACTATATACCTAGGTATTATATAGATGGCATACTTTGCATTTTTTAAGAAGGAGTTAACATCAAAATGTGCAACCGAACCAAAGTTCATAGAACAAGCAACGGTATGCTTTATTATTAATGACATAAGATTTATGAAATCTCCAATTTTTGTATTCCAACTATCTAATCGTTTGTGTGTCAAGTATTTTATAATCTAAACTAAAATTACTTAAAACTAAAAGAAAATAAATTTGAAACGATAAATACCATTGAACTCACCGCAGACCACGCGGTCGAAGGGGCTCATCCAATCTGGAAATGGAAAATCTATTATCAATCGTATTGCTAGTTCACTCGTTGGCTAGGATTCACGCACAACACTTATTTAAATATAAAAAAAAACATGGCATCTACGCTATTTTTCGACAAAAAAAAACATGCTATATTATGTAATATAGCGTGTTTTTTTTTTGCGATTTTGCTATTACATGACTATTTAGGATTTTGTAATAGAAATTAAATAAAATCATAGAAGAAAAAAATCAAAATAAAAATATATAATGTAATAATATAATTCTTAATATAATAATATCATTATCTACAAACAATTCCAGGAAAATGCAATTTAACATGCTTTTCTAAATGTGATATGAATAAGATAAAAGAAAATGAAAAAATTCACACATATACGGCTAATGGATTGAAGGTAGGTAGGTAAATCATTTAAAAAAGAGTGCCTATGCCTACCCATGTCGAGTGCATTTTACATACAAACAGTTGACAAGAATTTAAATTATTATTAATTAAGTAGTAAAAAAACTAAAAATTTAAATTAAATCTACTACTTAGTGTAAATTTATTTTTGCATTTTTTTTTATGTACACGATATACATGCGATTTATAATAATTTGTAATAACATAAATGGTATATCTATTGATATGAAATAAAGCTGTATTTCCTTTGTTCACAATAAAGAGTATTCTTATTCTACTCTATTCCTTATCAATCATGCGAAAACATAATTCATTGGATAAAAATTGTATAAAGAGAAGACCTTCCAAATTAAAATAATATTTAATAATAAATGAGACAGGAAATGCATTTTTATATAATGTCTTTATTTAACCAGGAAAACATCTGCACAATATTTATTGCGTGCATTTTGATACATGAACAATAAAATTGAAGCCGTTATTAATTAATGAACCGTGTGACAAATTTTTGTTCCATGGTTTTACTAATTATCATTTGCTTTTTATTAACATAAAAACACAACCACAGATAAATACCCATGTACAAAACTCAGTTTTAATTGTATGTGTTTTTAAATTTAATGAGAATTCTACCGATCGGAAACATTTAAACTGTATCGATCGAGTGCACTCGTTAATTACATGCGATGTGAATTAAAATCGAGTTATCGAGTGCAGTACCGTGTATCGATACTCACTCAAATCAACTACGTTCGTTTTTGGGAGATAAGGCAGCGGGTTTCATTGGGAACTTCAAGAAAGTCGTATGTCTCGGAGTGGGTCTTAACCCGAAAATGAAAAAGGTTAAGAGTTCCATATCAGCTTCATATTTCACCAGAGAAAGATAATAATGTTATTCTTTAGTCGGGATTTTTTTATTGTTGCAACTATGTAAAAAGACGTAAGGTATATAGCATATTCTTTAAGTTCTTTGAACCCCATAAACAAGGCGTTAAAAATATTTTTAGTGCTGTAACTATAACAATGCCTCATTATTTATTTATTTTGTTGTAACATTATAAAAAATTCAATTAATTACTACACCGACGATGTACCCTTTAATATATTTTTGGAAATAACTTATAATTTTCAATAGGTTCAGACTATTATTTTAGGTTCGTACTTATTCTATATAATTATTAGTCAGCTAAATGTGACCTGTAACCTGTACCTGTTATGGTATAATGATCCCAAAATATAATTAAACTTTGTTCCGTATATAGGTACTTGATAGAGATTGTACATGTACTACTTGGGCATTCTATATAATATCCATCTCAACTAATTACTTATCTTGTTATTTTTTATTAATGACATTATAAAATACACTGTAATTGATCAGGTCAAGTATCAATACGGCTTTAGAAAATTAATTAGCAAAGTAACGGCATATAAAAGTAACGACAGTGTAAAGCCCGCAATAAATGAGCTAATAGACACAACAAAGATCAAACAATGTGGCATCAGATAGGTAATTAATAAAGTACTAACAAACAGGAATCAATAGAAAGCTGATGCTGACATGTGGGTTCCGCGCACGCCGGCTCGTGATTGGTCGCGCGACCCGCCATCTTTGTTTGGCGCATGCGCTCTGATAGAACACACATGTGCTCGCATTTGTACATGAACTTGAACACACACTAATAGAACGCGTCTGTGGGATTTGAATTAATAGATAGTACGAGGTTTTAATTTTGTATTGAAATGAATGTTATTAATTTAAATTGTAGTAATTTAAAAGTTTTTCTTGTCTATAATGTCTCTTATAAAATTTTATGAGAAAATAAAAGAAAATCTTTTAAAAATCTCTAAAGGTTTGTTTATACTTATTCTCATACAGATTATATTGTTTGAATAAACTTTAGTCAAATTAATCACCTATGTTTTCTAACTAAATTATTATAGGTACCTCCAAAAATTATATCGTGAATCAAACCAGTGTCAATTTAATAAAGTTAGCTGACTTTTAAGTGGCTCGAGCATAATGTGCAGTTATACTGTCAAATTGTTTGTAGATCGGAGCCTGTTACGACAAATAACTGTCCGAGTCATGGTGACATCTCCGCCATTTTAAATTCGGATGCGCGCGCGACACTTTGTCGGCACCTGCCACAGTATTTTCGTCTTCCGAGACGAATCCCTACTCACATCGCTCTGGACATTTTTATAACACAGCATTAGCTACAAATCACGAAAATAGACCATTTCTAAATAAAAACAAGTCGATTATAGACCATTTCGTGTAATTTAACTGAGCTATGAGCCTGTTACGCGTCTCTACATAGCCTTTGATTATGATTTTTTTAATATGTCAACGTTATTAATTGCCGACATGTGCCAGCAAGGTCGGCACTGAAAATCTTTTTGATTCGTGCTTTCCCTCGCCTCGGCTGTTAAAGTTATTTTTATAAACAGGCCATTCGTCTATTTTCTTCATTTCCGAATGTTTATCTTGTAGATAGCTACTACGTCCAAGACTATCGGCCGAAAGACAAACATAGAATATCTTTTTAGTAAATACTAAATATAAGACTTGTATTTCATGGTATATCACATATACATATATACATACATATATAGTATCTACCATTGCGTACGAAAATTTTATCACTTTTTATTTATTATTTATAGACTATGGAATTATGATAGAAAGTTATGTGTATACAATGGGTGAGTTATGTAAGTTTGGAAATTGATCGACGCATTATTTTCAGAGAACACATGTTTCATTACACACCCCTATATTTTTTTATCACCGTGGTCATGTTCATTTCCAACGTCTGAACATTTTGCTATTATTAGACTTATAAGTAAGTATATATGGGCAAGAAAACTTCCAGTAGATCTTCTATTAAACCTACGCGGTAAGTGTACTTGGGCATAGCCAGCAATCGCCTAACAAGTACTCTATAGGTTGTTATTTATTTTGATATCAAAGATTATTTATTGTAACAATATCAGGTCTGCAGAAAGGGCCATGGTTCTCAATGTGACCTTCATTACCTAACTCTTTAAAAAAAAAATTAAAAAATACTCCAAACGTACCACTATCAACTTGTAGTCATAAATAAGTGATCAATTTTATTTTAATGTAAAGGCTACAAATGTCAATATACACTATACAATATTTAGATAAGTAGGTACATTATAATGAAATAATGTGATTAAAATTATATCATTTTCTTTTATTATTATACGAAGATAGTATGGCTGAAAAATTTCATTTCATTTCAAATAGGCATCTTTGATACATATTTTATTTCAATCCTTTATGACAAAAAAATTCAATTGAGTCGACAAAACGACATGGTGTATTTTACCAAATGTCACACCAAATACATTATGCAGCTGCTTGTAAATATTGCAAAAGATAAATCGGTAATAAAAGTGCGAATAAAAAATAATAGTGGTATTGTATGCTAAGCATACTGACCATTTAGTTTCCTAATAGCCAGCTGTTTTTGGATACTAATAGTGGACCTCACATGAAGTTTCGTGAAAATGTTCAAGCTACAATTAAATTTGGTCTAGAGTGTCTGTTGTGAGCTTAATTACATTTCATTAAGTTTAATGTGTATTATCAAATTGATATTTATTTTTATATCATTTTGACAGTCTTTGTGCTTATTTTGACGAAATCGAATCTGTTACTATAGCTCGAAAAGCAATTGTGTATTATATATATTATATGTAAAAGATACTTTCTTTTAATTTTACAATAACTATATTGTTATGAAACGACTAATATATGAATTAATGTTAACCAAGTATGTACAACAACATCTTTTTCACATAAATAAAAAAATGTTATATTATAAAAGTTAAATTGTTATATATATATATATATATATATATATATATATATATATATATATGTTTAAATTGTTATATTATAATATTATGTAATAGGTACATAGAGTCAAGATTCGAAGTATATAAGTAATAGTAGGTATTGGAGGCATTTGTTAAAATTACAATAAAGAAGAATTTAAAATATACAACTTGGTAATCAATTCTGTAAAAACTAAATTTTATTCTTCATAAATTATCTGAACTTATTTACAGAATATTTACTATTACGAAAAGTACCTAATATTTTATACATAAAATGATGGTTTTATAAAAATACATCGCGTGAATTAAAGTTATTATTGTAATAATGATCAATAAAACATAAATTTAATGACTGCGTCGTTTACCTACGCCAATTAAAATTATTTTGATTGCCCATTAATTTGCCAAAACAAGGCTATTGTTATAAGTATGTCTATTTAATTTTAATAGCCCTTTGTTTCAATACCTATCTATTCATTTTAGCGTTATATACTACGTTTTGTCTAAATTTTTAATAACATCAATCATTTACTACCAAAGTTAATTTAGTAACGCTTAAAAATAGTTTTATTACTCGAATAAAGTGAAAACAACACTAATAAAATATTAAAAACAAACAAAAATTTTATCAATAGGATAGTAAAAACTTTTTTACGATAGGTGTAATGTCTAACCCGCCCAAGTGTGAGAGCCGACGGCGGCTTGGGCGGGAAAGCCATGCCGCGGTAGCATTGTTAAGTTTATAGCCCTCTTTATTGTTTTATAGCCCTTTTATATGAGAACTGAGACACTTCGCAAACGATTACTCACCTTTATAAACTTACCAACTTAGTTTTATATGATTTGTAAATAAATCGCCCTTGTTATATTATAAAAGTAAATAATTTAGAAACTGGTGAAAATTTATTTTAAGTAGATACCCAAAAGGCCTAATATCTGTCATTTAGTTTCATTTTAGTTAGGTTCATTATATATTTCATTAATATAGGTACCTAATAATTTGATACCTACTTTGATTGCAATAAAATTCTTTTCATTGGAATAATTTTATTGAATTGTAAAAATAGTAATTTTGATTTGATTGTCACTCATTTGGTTTTATTGATTGTTATTGTTTGCATAATGTCTTTTGCAAATCAATTCGTTTCCAATTTTATTTCCTTTTAGCTCATTAGTAATTTGAATGACTACTATTGCTACAATGCTACTAAAAGGAAGGAAGTGTGAATCAGTGTGTGCGAACTACATTCTTAATAAGTAACACTAATTAGTGAAGAATTGCGTAACTGAATTTAAATTCAGTTGAATATATTTTGATTGTTTAGGTACTTTTATTGGTAGTATTAATTCTAATTAGATTGTAGGTACTTCATTATGAACAATAAGACAATTAATAATTATTCAATTAATTAGAACTACGTCTATGTAACAGATAATTTAGGTTGCTAATTAATTAATAAATAAAGGTAATTAAGTAAATGTGTAACTAACTACTACTTATCTACCTATGATTTAAAAGCTAAGAAATTATATTTCGGAATAAATGATGAGGAGGTCTGTTTTGTATAAATAAAAATAGCAAATTTATTTCAATTTCTACTTTCAGATAGAAAACAACAAGCATGCAGACTTGGAGAAAAACATTTACCAGTGATGGACATCCACGGGTACCGCGGTATGTCTGGCAGAGGCTGGGCCGAGGGTTGAGCGCATGCCGCTCCCATGGCGTCCACGGAGGCTGCTGAAGCTGCTGATGCTGCAGATGCCGCGGCTTGGTGATAGAATTGTGCTGCCGCCGCCATACTAGCCGACGCCGCTGACACCGCCGCCCCGCCATTATGCTGGCCCAATGCGTAATTCACCATCGGATCTCCCCCAACTGCGGTAGGGTATCGGCAGCTCTTGTCATCCGCTGCGGACAAACCTCCGGCGCCCGTGAATGGCACTGATCCCGCGAACTGCTGGTGGTGCGACACGTATGGATACATCCTCGACGGCGCGCCCGGTGATGCCGAAGACGACGATGATGACCGCTGCGGGCTACCAGCCCCTGGAGAGCCAGCTCCCAAAGCCGCTGCCCCCAGCCCGCCAGATAGACTCGAAGACAGCGACGTCGAGAGCGACGACGACAACGAAGATGACAGCGACGCCTCTATCGGCGACGCCCCAGCACCCGCGAACAAATTCTGGTGATGGAACTGCTGGTGATACTTTGGGAGCATGCTATCGATGATGAACTTGGAACTCATCGCTCGGCGGCGACGCGGCGCGCGACGATCGCCTCGCGGGAGATGCGTTTATCGCCGGCGATTCGGATCGATTCTCGCGCGTGCACCTCTACTATGGCCGCGGATCGTTTATGACCCGCGTATGAGGCTCTACGACTCCGAATTCCCCGTCGTGGCGCGTTACCGCTGCCGCGCGCCGCTCGCGAGATGGCAGAAACGCGGCATGTGCGTGTGAACAGGACAGCAACTATGCGAGGGGCGACGCGCCGGAACCCTCTCCGTCTCATTAATTCCTACCTGCGTGGCTTATATTAGAAAGAGATAAAAGCTATTCACTAACGACCATTCTGACGGCCATTGTTCGTAATGGCGCCGGGCCCCGCACTTCCCCGCGACCGCCTCGTCTACGCCAATAGTGATCCGGTGCAGAACATTCACCGCCAATCACAAACCATTCTGGCACTTCTAGCTGACAAAGTGAATGGTTTTAAGCAGAATTGCAACATTTCAGTAACAATAAATTTTCGAATTAAAAGCGATAGAAACGTATCTAGAAATGTATTTACAATTTATAGAGTAAATAAATTTCTCAAAATGAGTACAAATTAATAGAAAATTGGGCTTATACAACTAAAACAATTGTGTGTCACAGCTTAAGTATCGCTAGAGTAATTAATTGATATAACCACAATGAAGGTTTTGTTGTGTGTGATACTAAAGAAAACTTAACCTAAGAAAAAATTGAATATAAGTGTGCTGAAAAATGTAACAAAAATTTAACATAAATTGTTGTTTTCAATATGTAGGTATTAGGTAATTCTTATTGTTGAAACTAATAAACATGAGTAATTATGAAATCGGAAAAAATTGTGTTAAATAGATTATTTATTAATTCTTCTTCTTTGTTGAAATGATAGCCGAAATTATTTATATAGTTGTTGATCAAAAAGTTGCCATAGCAACCCTCTTGTCATTGCTGCTACACGTGAAATCAATAGAACTTTATGGCAATATATTATTTCTACTTAATAGAAAACTAATTGTATAATAATAGCAAATTAATTCATATAATTTCCATTTTGGTGTTCATTTTTTTTAAGTACATTGATTCCGTGTTAGGCCTTTTAACATGAAATATTACCTATCAATCAACAACTAACGCCTTACCTTACAAAAACAGACATATAAAAAAATACTAAATTATTCATTAATCTCATTAGTATTGTATAATTGTTAAATATGGACTTTAAATTGGCGTATTGCAAAGAAATTGAGATATTTCATTTTTAATTTTCCTTTAATTGCATGTTATATAATATACGTTGTTGTGTGTTATATAATATACGAGCTATTAATATAGTTTTAACGAGATGTTTATTTATATTAAGTACTCATTAAGTTAAGCATTAAAAACACCATTATAAAAATAAGAATTGCACCGGTTTGTTTTACGCCGGCCACGTGGACAGACTGGTATCATTCATCTCGCTCCACCGCTATACTTATCTCGCTCCCGCGTTTCATTCATCTTTACAAGTCGTAACCACAACGAGCACATGTGCAATAACAATCTTTACGACCATTAAAATAAAACCGTTTATTGCCTGAGAAGTTTATTTATTTACTACACTTTTGATTGTTACGTGTGTTTAGTGCATGGTTTTTATAGGCTTAAGTTGCCTTTTCAGCTTTATCAGGTCGGTGGTACGACGGTGTGGCAGTAGAACATTGCATAAGTATAGCTTTTATGTTGTTATTGCGATGTTTTTGCTATAAACGTATGGAATTCATGATACGGACAGTTAGGGTCGTTTATTTTACCATCGAACCATTTTTTCGTTGATTTATAACTGTTTTTTAATCATTAACTTAAATGCTAATGGGAGTTTGCCTTATTAATTAGGTGAAAAAAAAATTGCTTTTAGCTCGTTAAAGAGAGTTTTAATTACATCTATTTATATGGCAAATAAGGAATAAATTTCCACGTAACGATAATGCATGTGGTCCATATTTTATTGTTTAATAGGATATAAATATGAAATAATTCTGTGTAAAAACGTATATCAACCTTTTTAGAATAGTTTATAAAATAATATATTTATACAAAATATTTAGTGCATTTAGTATTTATTTCATGCATTAATGTGCATAAGTATTGTAGCAGCACCTCTCCATTTTTCTTTCTAATTTGAAAAAATAATCTAAGATTCTACTTTATTTGCACATCAATTGTTAAATAAATTAAAATACAATTTTCCTCAATTAAGGGAATAAATTAGAAAGGTTAATGTGTAACAGAATAAGGTCTTCCATAATTTGAAAGAAGCATCGCAGACTTACGTAGGAACTTTGATCCAGTGAAGAAA